>NC_064408.1:42525000-42647500 GCF_023375975.1 Astyanax mexicanus | reverse complement strand
TTCAATGTGTCCGCCCAAATGCTTCAGGCAGAATTCCTGAAAGTGTGAGTGTGTGTGTGTGAGAGAGAGAGAGAGAGAGAGAGAGAGAGAGAGAGAGACAGATGTAGAGTGACAGGCCTGGTAGACTGGCCCATGAGCGGCAGTCGCCTGTGGCACTGACATCACCTCACAAACACACACACACACACACACACACACACAAAGTTATCCTCATTGTAGGAAATATTTGCAGGCCACACCAAAACACATAATGAAGCGTGACACCACAGTCACAACCTCTCTCTCTCTCTCTCACACACACACACACACACACACATTCATATGTATAAGCACTTTATAAATATTTACACTTCTATATGTTGTGTCCACATGTCAAATGCTTGTGCTCCTTTCACAACTGTGCAAATGCACACACTCAGCTTCTCAAGTTGCTGACCTCACTCACACTCTCCTTACTGAATGCAAAACCAATAGAGACAGCTACTCCAACAAAAGCAGAATTAACTCTTTCCTAATCCCTTAATTTCAGAAGAAACATTAATGAGCTCAAGTATGCAGTATTTTGCAAAGTTTGGGCAACCTCTTCCAAATTCCATGTTTTTATGCTGTAAATTCACATCTTCTAAAGACTCTTCATATATCTGATTCTGCACATATACGTTTAGTATGTTAATAATAATGTTGAATTTAGGGGGTAAATAAATAGAAATCATTTGGAATCAATCAAGTGAAATTGTTGACGCTGGTTACAGTCATCCTTCTTTACATATTAATTACACTAAATAAGGCCAGTGGAAAATGTTTCATGCTAAAAGAATGAATTAAAAAAATATATATTTTTTTATTCTGATCTAGTCACCTGATGTGCTCAAGTGACTAGAGGAGGTGGAAGCTGGACAAAAAAAATTGTAAATTTATTTTTTGATCTGAGTGATGCAATAATGAAACTGAGAAAACCCACAACGGAGTAACAATGCAATCCATTCTGATTACTATTTACACCATTAGCCTGCATTAACAGGTTTGTGCTCCTTTACTACTGTGACTACTATTACTACTACTACTGTTACTACTACTATTGTTACTATTATTAATACTACTATTGTTACTTCTATTAATACTACTACTGTTACTACTGTTAATACTACTACTGTTACTACTATTAATACGTTTACTAGTGCTCCTGCTACCACTGTTACTATGGTTAAAACTGTCAATAGTGCAACTACTAGTACTGTTACTACTATTAATCTTTTTACTAGTAGTTACTATTACTGTTACTACTATTAATACTTTTACTAGTGCTACTTTTACTGTTACTACTATTAATACTTTTACTAGTGCTACTTTTACTGTTACTACTATTAATACTTTTACTAGTGCTACTTTTACTGTTACTACTATTAATACTTTTACTAGTGCTACTTTTACTGTTACTACTATTAATACTTTTACTAGTGCTACTTTTACTGTTACTACTATTAATACTTTTACTATTGCTACTACTATTGTTACTACTATTAATACTTTTACTAGTGCTACTACTACTGTTACTACTATTAATACTTTTACTAGCGTTACTACTACTGTTACTACTATTAATACTTTTACTAGTGCTACTACTATTGTTACTACTATTAATACTTTTACTATTGCTACTACTATTGTTACTACTATTAATACTTTTACTTGTGCTACTACTACTGTTACTACTATTAATACTTTTACTAGCGTTACTACTACTGTTACTACTATTAATACTTTTACTAGTGCTACTACTATTGTTACTACTATTAATACTTTTACTATTGCTACTACTATTGTTACTACTATTAATACTTTTACTTGTGCTACTACTATTGTTACTACTATTAATACTTTTACTATTGCTACTACTATTGTTACTACTATTAATACTTTTACTTGTGCTACTACTATTGTTACTACTATTAATACTTTTACTATTGCTACTACTATTGTTACTACTATTAATACTTTTACTAGTGCTACTTTTACTGTTACTACTATTAATACTTTTACTAGTGCTACTACTATTGTTACTACTATTAATACTTTTACTATTGCTACTACTATTGTTACTACTATTAATACTTTTACTATTGCTACTACTATTGTTACTACTATTAATACTTTTACTATTGCTACTACTATTGTTACTACTATTAATACTTTTACTATTGCTACTACTATTGTTACTACTATTAATACTTTTACTATTGCTACTACTATTGTTACTACTATTAATACTTTTACTAGTGCTACTTTTACTGTTACTACTATTAATACTTTTACTAGTGCTACTTTTACTGTTACTACTATTAATACTTTTACTATTGCTACTACTACTGTTACTACTATTAATACTTTTACTAGTGCTACTACTATTGTTACTACTATTAATACTTTTACTATTGCTACTACTATTGTTACTACTATTAATACTTTTACTATTGCTACTACTATTGTTACTACTATTAATACTTTTACTAGCGTTACTACTACTGTTACTACTATTAATACTTTTACTAGTGCTACTACTATTGTTACTACTATTAATACTTTTACTTGTGCTACTACTGTTGTTACTACTATTAATACTTCAAAGTCAAAGTCAAAGTGTTTTTTATTGTCATTTCAGCTATATACAGAGTACACAGTGAAACGAAACAACGTTCCTCCAAGGACCATGGTGCACATAAACACAGTGTAGACAGAACAATAGTGCAACAGTACAAAAGTGCAGACAGACAATACAACACAATACAGACAAAGAATAATAAATAACAAGAAAGTGTGCAAATTTTGCAGTGTGCAAAAAAGACCAGGTGAGGAAGTAATTACTCTATTACACAGTGTGCAATAGAGTCCAGTGAGGTAGTAGGGTTTTTAGTGCTTTCCATTTTCTGGGGTAAGTGGGGTAAGAGTGTGTGTGCATGTACAGAAAAACCATCAGTTCAGTCTCTGCAGTTAAGGAGTCTGATGGCTTGGGGGTAGAAGCTGTTGCAGAATCTGGTCGTGCTGGACCGGATGCTGCGGTACCTTCTTCCCGAAGGCAGGAGGGAGAATAGTTTGTGTGAGGGATGAGTTGGGTCATTCACAATGCTGGTTGCTTTGCGGATGCTGCGGGTGGTGTAAATGTCCGTGATGGAGGGGAGAGAGACGCTGATGATCCTCTCAGCTGTCCTCACAATACGCTGGAGGGTCTTGCGGTCAGAGACGGTGCAGGTCCCAAACCAGGCAGTGATGCAGCTGCTCAAGATGCTCTCAATGGTCCCTCTATAGAAGAGTGTGAGGATGGGTGGAGGGAGACGGGCCTTTCTCAGCTTCCGGAGGAAGTAGAGACGCTAGTGCTTTTACTAGTGCTACTACTATTGTTACTACTATTAATACTTTTACTTGTGCTACTACTACTGTTACTACTATTAATACTTTTACTATTGCTACTACTATTGTTACTACTATTAATACTTTTACTATTGCTACTACTATTGTTACTACTATTAATACTTTTACTATTGCTACTACTATTGTTACTACTATTAATACTTTTACTATTGCTACTACTACTGTTACTACTATTAATACTTTTACTATTGCTACTACTATTGTTACTACTATTAATACTTTTACTATTGCTACTACTATTGTTACTACTATTAATACTTTTACTATTGCTACTACTATTGTTACTACTATTAATACTTTTACTAGTGCTACTACTATTGTTACTACTATTAATACTTTTACTAGTGCTACTACTATTGTTACTACTATTAATACTTTTACTATTGCTACTACTATTGTTACTACTATTAATACTTTTACTATTGCTACTACTACTGTTACTACTATTAATACTTTTACTATTGCTACTACTATTGTTACTACTATTAATACTTTTACTATTGCTACTACTATTGTTACTACTATTAATACTTTTACTATTGCTACTACTACTGTTACTACTATTAATACTTTTACTATTGCTACTACTATTGTTACTACTATTAATACTTTTACTAGTGCTACTACTATTACTGTTATTACTTTTTGTCCTGTTAGTAATACTGCTGCTACTAATAATAAGAACTGTAAAGGACAGGAGATCGTTTATTCTGGGACTGAAAGTCCAGGCTGTGATATTAAAATATGGATTTTCAGTCTGATGGGTAACTGGCACACTGCATTTCCATTGTTACTGATGCTTACACCACCGTCTCCATAGCTACAGCAGTCTCCAAGGCCACAGTGGCACAGTCTGCACTACGACCACCATCTCCATGGCTACCGGGGTCAGTGCAGTGATGGAGTGTGATTACAGCTCCACAATTCACAACTTAAGAGAGATAGAAAGAGAGAATAAGAAAAATATGCTTAGATGAGAGCACTGACCACATGAGAAATGGAGAGCGGTGTGAAAGAATGAAGAAGATGAAAAGAAAAAAGAGAGAGATATGAACACACACAGATAGCCAGATTGATGGATGAATGGATGGATGGATAGTGTACTGGGGATGTCCTCCCATACCTGGATCAGGGCATCAGTCTGTGGTGCAGCTTGGCAGCCTGGGCTGCACTGATACATTAACTCCCAGAGGTTCTCAATTGGATTCAGGTCTGAGGACCATAAGGGTCAGTCAATGATATCAAAGCCTTCATCGTCCAGGAACTGCTCACACACTCTGGCCACATAAGGCTGGGCATTGTCCTGCACCAGGAGGAATTCAGTTATCTCTGCTCCAGGGTAAGGTTAAGAGGCTCTGAGAATTTCAGGTTTCGTCTTGGTACCTAACAGCATTCAGGGTAGCATTGACTATCCTGTGGAGGTTTTTGTGACCCTCCATGAATATGCCTCTCCAGATCACTGACCCAAGAAGCTAGTAAATTGTTATCCCTGAAGTTTAGACAGCAAACCCCTACATTTATTACTGATCTTTACACTGTCTGGGTAACACTTTATGAGTAGATAACATTAAAACAACTGTCAATGATCTGGTCAGGTTGTCCTAGCAAGCTCATCCCAACTGCACACAAAATTAGCAGAACACAAGATGCATAAAGACATCTCCAACAGTCCTTAAATATCATCATGGGACCTACGCATAGCTTGAGTTGACGTCAAGGTACAGCATCTACCATCAGAAAGGCCAAACAAGCTTGATTTTCATCAAGGCAAGTCTAAAGTTTGCCAGAGAACAGAGGACTTCTGACACAATGTGTTTTCGACAGATGAATCCAAAGCTTAATGATTTTGGCACAGCAACAGAAGACTTTCTGTTTAGGTTAGGTGCAAATTAAGCACAGCATTTGAGCACAAGAACTAATTCCTATTTTTCTTTTTGCATAAAGGTGGAAATATCATGGTTTTGTCATATAATCTACTATTAATCTTCTACTGTATCACTGTATGAATTTTGAGACTATCCTTACAAACAACAAATATGAAGCACCCCACAGCACACTGAGAGAATTCTGCATAGAGGAGTGGGAAACACTCTCTCCCAGTCAATGTCAGAGACTGGTAGACCTTTTTTGGAAACATCTAGTTAAGGTGATTTTAGTCGAAGAGGGGTAATTGTTTAGTTATATAAGCTCCATCTCCTAATACTGTTCTAATAAAGCTTGAATGTCCATTTGATTAAATATGTTAAAAAAGAACATAGATAGATAGATAGACATTGTGTGTGTGTGTGTGTGTGTATGAGAGAGAGAGAAAGAGAGAGAGGGAGAGAGAGACAGATAGAGTAGCAAGAGAGAGAGGAGGGAGAGAGAGAGAGAGAGATAGAGTTAGTAACACTGCCTGAAACGTGTCCCTGAGCTGGGTTTGAGGCTGCATGTAAAATCCCTGTCACAGCATCACTGGGAAATCCAAAGTAAACACACTCCTGCTCACTCACACTCATACACACATTTACAATCTGCTGATCAGAGCACACACACACGGCCAATTTGCACTTCTAAAGATCTGCCTTAAACCAGTGCACACGTGTATGTGTGTGTGTGTGTGTGTTAGTGTATTGCTGTGTGTATTAAGCTCATTTTGGGGACAGGTTTGTAGTTGTAGGAACACTTAGCTGCATTCTATGTCCTTATACATTTTATTAGAAGAAGTAAAATAGTTGCTGTATGATTCATAAATCACTTTGTATAACTTCATACCTGCACAATTGGACCTGTTGCAGCTGCAACTGTTTGGGTTTGTCCTTATTTCCAATTTATTATGAATCACACAGTCCAGAATTTTTAAAGTCAGCATAACTGCTGTGATATCTGTAACTCAGCAGTTTATCGTGGACATGAGATGTGGTTGATTTTTTATGATATTTTAAAATATTATATATCAATCAGATCCAGTGAATACATAAGTCAAAGTCAGAAGTAAAGTGTGACCACTTTATTAAAACATACCAAACATGTCTATAATGATAAAAAAACATACAATAAAAATATTCTGCACTGCTGACTTACCTGTTGATTGTCCACACCTTCCACAGATGAGGAGTTTCTACGTCAGATTTTAAAACTAAAAGTTGTGCTGGTGCCAAAAAAAAAAAAAATCCACAGACTATCACAGAGAGCCAGAACTCTTAAACTTTTAAAAAGGTGAACACGAGCTAAAGCATATCTCCATTACAAAGATGGTTCTGGATGGAACCAAAAGTGTTCATATGTGTTTATGTGTTCATCTGTGACGTTGTAACATCTTAACACTTCAAGGCTTATTACATACTAAGGTGTATTATATATTAACTACAATAATGTTTGTGTAAACTATATTTCTGCCTGCTGGTAGGACAATAGCCAATTTGAGTGAGGAATTAGGTTTTTGGTTATGATATTATATGGGTTTTTGGTTGAAATTAAGTTTAGGGTTTAAGTGATGTCAGCAGGGTGCTACAAAAGGCCCTGGCAAGCTCTCCATCATATTATCTACTAAGTATTAATCACTGTAGGAAAGGGTGCTTCAGTAAATTTTGAGACCTCTATACAAACACTGAATATAAAGCATCAAACAGCTGAGAGAATTCTGCATGGAGGAGTGGGAAACACTTTCTCTCAGTTGATGAGAGACTAATGGATATTTTTTGGAAAAATCAAACGTACGTTATTTCATTCAAAGAGGGTTAATTGTTTAGATATATAAACTTCATCTCCTAATACTGTTCTAATGAAACTCTAATGTCAATTTGACTAAATATGTTCGAATAGACAAAGGTTTTCATAGGGGTTCTAATTTCTTTTTCACACGATTTACATATAGGGGTTAAGAAACCCAATTTGAGTGTAGTTAAGTTAAGGAAGTTAAGGAAAGAAATGTTATAGAACATGTATACAAAATTGGATAGGTAATAAGACAAGACAAGAACCATCAGAACAAATTATTACCACCAAACCAATTAAAATCTGCTTCATATTTACACTGTGGATAAAGCCCGGACTCTGGGGCTGTCATAACATAAAAACAACCAGATCCTACAAAAAACTGACTGAGCTTTCTACAGAATGTGCAAAGCAACTTACTGTACATTAACTGCAAAACAGAGTTCCCCAGCTTTGACAGCTTTTCTTAGAAAACTGTTAAAGAAAGCTTAGCAGGACCGGGCAGGTTTGACACCTGAACACGGACCTGGGCCCTGCACTGACCGAATCATCTGCTAACTCTTTTTTATTATTAATGAACACTTGCGCGAATGTGGATTACGTTAGCGGCAGAGCGAGTTATTCGAGGTTGTCATGTTTGCGTGAAAAGATCAAAAAAGTGCTTAAATATGCCTTTAACCACATTTGAATTTCAATGGAGTTCAGTGGGTTCTATTTCATCTATTGCCCAGGACAGTATGCGCACCAGAAGCGTCCGCCGAATCATACAATCAGACGTAGAACATCTCTTTTTCAGCATTTTCCCCCTCTATTTCTCTTTCTTTTTTTTCTCCCTTTCTTGGGGCAGATAAAAGGCCATCCCTCCATCATGTGTGGTTAGCGTTTGCGTCGTAGCCTGAAGAGAAACAGGAAGTTCTTAACTGTTCAGTGGCTTTTGCTCCAGGCAAGGTTCTACCCTGCTCTCCCTCCCTCTCTCTCTCTCTGTCTCTTCCTCTTGCTCGCTCACACTATCTTTCTCTTTCAATGGCTCTATCTCTCATTCTTTCTCCTTCATACACACACACACACACACACACACACACACACAAAACGTATTATCACATATATGAACTGTATCATCTGCCTTTGATTCCCACTTTAGTAAACATCACCATTACAACGCCAGCACAGCTTTTTAGGCCTTGTGCCTTTCATATTACGCTACGATCAAAGAGACTGATAAATAAATATTGTGTGTAAATATTGTGACTAAATTTTATAATCATAACACTGTTGTATTGAAAACTCATCATCTGTGTTGGGTTGTAACAGAGAGCAATGTAATTGTAACATTGCATAACCAGGATACAAAAAGGGTTACTGTTTTAATGGTATTGTGTTACAGGTCCAGAAAAGTAGAAGTAATCAATTATAGATCCATAACAAAAAAGAGTGATTATTAGCCACATTACATTAAAACACCTCCTTATGATGGCCTTATAGGAATATCATACGTTAAATGTATTTTCTTAGTACAGATTTTGCAATATGCAGTTTTTATACTGTATATTTGGCACTTACTAAAGATTTCACTAAATTCTGTAATTTTTTTTCTATTCAATCACTTTATTTTCATGACCTATTAGGGATCTATAAACCATACAGTGTTGATTGTAATTGTGTAATTGTGGTTATGTATACACCCTGCCCACACCCATCCCACCCTGCCCACACCCATCCCACCCTGCCCACACCCATCCCACCCTGCCCACACCCATCTCACAAACATCTATTTTCACCCACACATCCACCTTAACCATAGCCATCCCTCACCACCCAACCACCCACACATGTATTCACATTAACAAAAAACAGACATAAAATAAAAATGATCTTTAATTCTTTAATTCTACTCAGCCATATCCATATAGCTGGATTAGATGGCCCTATAACAGGATGTGCTATATTGTCTGTGGCTTAAGATGATTATAAGTAAAGAATATATCGTCACTGTCCGATAAAAAAAACACTTATCTTCATTTTTGTCCATTTTTAGTTTACTACATAATGTGAACAGACAAACTGTCTCTTACACTGTGCCAATTTTTTTGATGAACAGACCAATGGAAACATTGACTTTTTTTGCTGTTTTGGAGATACGTGTTTTTCAGTGGACAGCGACGATATAAAAAATAATGCAACTGGTGGGTAACAGAAAGCAAATGGGGCAGAAGCCAGTGTTAATCAATACTTTTTTAGCGGTTGTTAGGCCTATATTTTCTTTGTAATAGGAAAGGTAGAACTATCAAGAAAAAATGCAGAGACTGGCTTAATGGAAGATTCATATCAGTTAATGCAGTGATAATTTCCAGTTAATCTATTCCAGAACATTCAATACTTCTGGATAATTGCAAGATGTATGCATAAAAGTACCTAAAATACAATTAGTATTACAAAAACTACAGTAGGGATGGGAGGCTAATCCTGTCAGATATATTTTCCATGGGGTTATAAACAGAACAATAACTCTTGTTATTGTCTTGACCTCATACCAAGCAAAAATTTGTGGACTGTGCTAATATGTGCCAAAATGTATTTGTTTTTTTATGTATAAATAGTAAGTATATAAATAGGTAAGACCGTTTTCTCATATTACAACTTTACCAGCCTCCTTACAGCCCTGTTATTTTACTTTAGAGTAAAAGCTTTTCTTTCCTTGAATGGAGTTTTTTTTTGTTTGTTTTTTTGCAAAGCAAAGCTAATAAGCTCTGCTTTTATTGTCTGTTTTTGGCACTTATGATGACTTGCAGAAGCAGGATAGTTTTACACTAAAACAAACAAACTAAGAAACACTGTAGGCATTCCTAAAGCTTTACTGCGTAATGTTTTTTGTTGTGTACTTTCAGTTCAATGTGCTGTTAGAAAGCTGAACAGGCTCTAGCTGATTAACTTTCAGCAAGGCAGTGCTTTCTCTTCTGATGTGTGTTTAGCTCTAGTTTGATAGTCAGCTGAGGAAGTCCGGTTTATTTTCGAGGGAGAAGATGATGGATTTGAGGGATAGTAAAAGGCTTTTTACAGCTCTTTTTTTTTTTGGTTACGTCGGAATATCGTTTGAAAGAGAAAACCAACAGTGTTTGAAGTTCACACTGTTTTTGTTCCAAGTACTGAGCTCTCTTTATTCATCTATGCCACGGCAAAATACTGTTTGTCATTCTAGGGCCCCTTTAAAAGTTGAGTCCATGCTGAAACAACACTTAAAGCTTTGTAATACCTTTAGTTCGTTTCCTCTGGTCCAAATCAGTTAAAGAGTTTGTAAACATAGACTGTTTCCTCTTTCTAAGCTCACCAAAATGAGACACAACAAACTATTTTTAAACTAGCTCTCTTTGCTCATTGGTCAAAAAAAAAAGTACCTTATTTTTTTGCACTATAAAACCCTATCTGGACGGGATTAGTTCCTCAGAGGGACGTTTGTGTAAAATATATCACAATTCTACTCAGTGATAAAACTCTTGCATCCGGACTGCAATTGAAAAAACAGGAGGAGCAGTGAGTTTTTCAGCTTTCTCGGTCACATGACATTTCAGTGTTCAGTAGCTCCTCCATTTCCACTCGCTGTTGTGTTTACGTCTATCTCTGTGGAAACGCACATCCAAAGTGTAATTACGGTTTGTGGCAGAGAACAAATATCTATTTTATTAAACGCAAGGTGTCAAAACTCAGACATATGGATCAAGATGGGACTAACTGTACCGTAAGAGCATGGAGTTCAGCGAAAAAGAGTAGGTTATTCTGTCTGTAATTTTCTCAGAGGACATCTGAGAAAAACACGTGCATGGTCATTCCGGAGGGTAATTAAAATAGAAAATTACCCCAGGACCGCACTTAAAATCCTTTAATTTTCCCAAAAATCATCAGTGCTCCTTATAATCCAGTGCATCTTATGTATGAATTTTACCAGTCAAAATGTAAGTAGTAGTAAAACCACTCCGCTGTAGTGCAGTGTTTTACAGCAGTTTCAGTTTAGTTCTTCAGCACAGAGGTGAGTATTATTGTCCTGTAGTCTGCTGCTAGCCCTGACTAGCACTGCTGGAGCAGCATTAGCATTACCCGCTAACCACACTACTAGCTCTTACACTGTTTAGAGGTAAGTATTATCAGCCTGTACCCTGCTGCTAACCCCGGCTAGCATTGCTGGAGCAGCATAAGCATTACCCGCTAACTGCGCTAAGCACTAGCTTTTTCGCTGCTCAGAGGCAAGTATATCGGACTGTAGCCTGTGTTTACTGTGTTAAAACAACGTGAGACGTACCGGAACACTCAGGGTACCTAAGCGTAATGCTGTCAGGCAGCAATCTGTGTAGATTAACATCCAGCACTTATTTAACTTAAATAGTTGTTTTTTAAGAATAAAAAAGAACAGTTTTGTTTACTTAACTTAGCTTTACAGGTCTTGTCACCCAGCAGCGGGATCTACTGAATTAGGAGGAAAACATGACAACACCCCTGTTCCTTATTAGTGTCGCACAATGCATATGCACCTTATAATCCAGTAAAACATATGTATGAAAATAGGCCAGAAAATAGAAATGTATTTATAGTGCGCCTTATACTCTGGCATGCCTTATAGTGCAAAAAAATTGGTAAATAAAACAAGAGGGTCCTGCATTGTAACCAGTTGGTATATTCTTTTTTACCGTAAAATCATTGTTACAGTGTTACATTGTAAAACTGTTGAACACAATACATACTGGTAAATTTAACTATAACATTTGAGATAAAAAATGTTGTTAGTTTGAAGCAGTTTTTTTAGACAGAAAATTTACAGAAAGACTGCATGTCAGCTGAACCACCCAGGCCAATTTTACCCTATTATAGACTGTAAAAAATAACCTATAGAATCTACTCAATAAAGCTGAAGCAGCAATGTGCACTCCTTTTATTTGGGTAAAGTTCACCTAATATTTTGAGTAAATATAGCTGAATAATAATAATTGAAACATTTGAGGCACTTCCTAACATTTCTTATTACATCACATAAAAAGTATGTCTTTCCTATTGGCTCCGGGCATCATTTATCACCTTCCTTTGTGTATTCATTTATATTTTATATAATAGTTTGACTCCTTGGCCACAGTATCAGCTTCAATATGTTTTACATTATGATCCAATACATGTGTGCTGCTAAACTGTGGGAGATGCTGGAAAATGTCTTCTCCAGCCTATTTGAGTATTGTTGCTGACCCATCTTCTAGCAGTTACTTTCAGTTTTAAACTGGTTTCGTAAACTTGACAATGGCTTTACTTCACTGGATCTGAAACCAATGAAACAAGGTTGGAATGTGGTAGAACAGACGATTCACAGCATGAAAGTGCTCCTGAAAAATCTGCAGAAGCCGCATGATGCAATCATGCCAACATGAACCAGAATTTCAAAAGAATGTTTTCAACATATTTTGGAATCCATGCCATGAAGAGTTTAGGCTGTTTTGGAAGCCAAATGAGGCTCTACTCAGTATCAGTATAATGTTTTAAATTAATGATCTCAGTAAGTGGAGCTTCAGGGTGCTTTCACACCTACCTTGTTTGGTCCAGGCTTTTGGATGTTCAGTTTGGTCTGAAACAGAACAGCCATGTGAAAGGTGCTGCAAACCACAGTCTGAACCTAAAGGACAAAAATTTGTCAGACCAAAAGTGTTGGTCTTGATTCAGTTCAGCTCACCCAAGGTTCAGTTTGTTTGAAGTGGAAAAGCACAAACACTTATTTTTGTCACTTGTATCTACCGTAACTGTAGATTGACCGGAAATATATGTAATCTGTTTCCTGGATCTGAACAATGATGTACAAACGCAAGTGGGAGTTGTATTTGAGCAGGGAGGATAAATTCGGTACAACACCTGGGAAGAAATCTCACAGAACTGACAACATCATACTAACCAATTAGTGTCAAGATCTTTAGTCCACTAAAGAAAAAGTGCGCAACCAAAACTAACAAGACTGAACAAGATCTCCACTGTCACACCTTAGCCCTTGTTTTCCTTATGTTTTCCTTTCTTTGTCCTTCCTGTTCCTGTCCTGCTATTCTGCCTGTATTGTTTTTTAGCTTGCTTTGTTTTCTTTGGGCACTTGGCCCTCTTTTAGTGTTGTTCTGTCTTCATCTAAGCCCCACCCTGTCGTCAGTGTTGTCACCTGTGGTCATTTGTAAACCTGCACCCTTGTTATCTTCCCCAGGTGTTCCCAGTCTCTCTGTGTGTGTACACAGCCCCTTTGTTTCAGTGTTACATTGTCTGGTCATTTTTATGTTTGACATTTTGTTAATGGCTGTCTTAGTTTATTTCTTTTCTCTTCATCAGAAAGCTGTATTTAAGACAGTTTGTATCTCTTGTTTTGTGTTTATTTTAAGTACATGACTTGTTTTAAGTTAATGTAATTAAAATTGTTTGCATCTATGTCCGTCCTCTTATCTTTGCTGCAATCGTGACATCCACATCTCAATCAGACAAAATATATGTAAATTGAGAAGTATAGGTTTATATTAAGCAAAAATCTGTCAGTGTGGTAAGCAATTTTTCTTAGTAGGATTTCTTAAAAAAAGGAATCGCAAAATGTCTAAAAATGAGTGAAGTAAGACTTAATTTAAGCAAATTATTACTGATTTTCTTTAATTGGACACAAGTTTCAGAATAATTTGACCAATAATTAAGATCATTATTCCTAAAATAAGCAGAATAATCTTACTCTAACAATGCTTAGCAAGACAAAAAATCTTATCAGAGAGAAAAAAAGATTTATTACCTTGCAATTAGATCAATTTTCTTGCAGAGGCTTTGTTTTTTTCTGGTGCAGGACTGCAGTAGGCCGTTCTCTAGGCCTAACTTCAGGGGCCTATGGACCCTTTTTACGAGCCACGGCTTTCACTATATGAGTGAATGTGAATATGAGTGTGCTAGTGTAATCATAGCTCAGGGATGCTACTGGGGCTAAGCACTGACTGACTGTCTGTAAGGTCAAAAACACTGATACTGTGGCTGAAAGAATGGAGGATCTGGTTGAGAGCACAGGAAAGCCGAGGAGTGCACAAGAGAAAAGGATAGATTGATGGAGGGGAACAAAAAAGAGAAAAAGAGAGAGATAGAGTGAGAAAAAAGAAAAGATGTGTTGATAAGAGACACATGGGTGTGTAGGGAGTGAGAGTGTAATGTATGAGTGTGCAAAGAGCATGAATAAGTGACTGTATGTGTGTGTGTGTGTGTGTGTGTGTGTGTGTGTGTGTGTGTGTGTGTGTGTGAAGGCATTGAGATTCGGGGATGGTCGCTGCAAGCTGTGCTGCAGCGGTAAGGCTGCAGGATAATTGTGAAGCCGCAGGGAGCAGCGCAGAGCAGCCTGTCAAAACAAGCAGGACAATCTAGCCCATCAACCACAGAGAAAGAGAGCGAGAGAGAGAAGGAGGAAAGAAAAAGAGAAAATGGAGAGAATAGGCAGAAAGGAGTGATAGAGAAATACAGAGAGAAACAGGACATAAGAGAAAAGTAAGGAAAGAATGAGGGAGTGAGGAGGACAGAGAGAGACGATAAAGAAAGAGAAAAAAGAAAAAGAGAAGAAGGGCAAAGAATCAAGAAGAAAGAAAACAGAGAGAAAACAGGTACTAGGGAATTGCACAGAGAGCAATAGGATTAGCATCAGAGCTAACATGCTACCAAAGAAATCATAATTGTAATTCCTGACATTTATAATGTTTCCCCTCACTTCCCTCAGCAACACACACACACACACACACACACACACAGTCTGTGGGCTGGAGTGGGCTTATGGAGGTTTTGTTTGGGAGCCGGTTAGCCACTAGGCTGGTTAGCAATTCTGCGCGACTGCATTTTGAGGCTAATTAGTTTGGATATTAACGGGACGAAACCCCCAGCAGCTTCTAAATGTCACCCAGTATCCCCACAGACACACACACAAACACACACACCAGTTCATGCTCCTAGGCCTCCTTCAGTCCTAAAAGTGCCTCGGGGAAAACCAAAAGAAAAAGCCAAGAATCATCTCGTGCAGGGACACAGTGATGCATACAGACTGGTAAACCAGTGGCAGGGAGACCGCTGAGCTGTATCTGTGTGTGTGTGTGTGTGTGTGTGTGTGCTTGGTGTATGTGACTAATTTATAAAGGAACAATCTGTAATAATTGAGAGTGAGAAATATGTGTAATGGCTACAGAAGTCCAATTTTCAAACACTGGATAGAGTTTTCTGCCCTACGCGCCGCGCCCTATGCCCTCTAGACGCAAAGCTGGTTGCCAGCTTGACACAGTGGCAAACAATGACGGCAATCGATGATCGAAGTCTTACTCTGTAGATGATTGGTAAATCTGTTTGTTTCAGTATCCAAAATGCCCTATTCTACTACTTAAGTGGTGTTGGTAAGTTTCCCACCTATGGTTAGAAACCCCACTGAAGCTCAGTGATCACCTCTTCAGCAGGACAAGAGTCAGCTTGCACGTTTGCATGGCTAAAGTACACTGCTGTAAGCGTGCTATTGTCTATACCTGGCAACCCTGATTTTGGAAATGGGAATGAGGTAATGGCAGTGGGTAGGTTCCCACACAGATTACTGTAATGTACCACATGTAAAAAATATATATATATATACAGTGAGTCCAAGAAGTATTTGATCCCTTGCTGATTTTCTTCGTTGGCCCACTAATAAAGACATGATCATTCTATACTTTTAATGGTAGATGTATTCTTACATGGAGAGACAGAATATTAAAAAGAAAATCCAGAAAATAAATCTTAGGAATATATATTAATTGATTTGTATTTCATGGAGTGAAATAAGTATTTGATCCCTTAGTATTCATTAGCAGTTCTGGCTTTTACAGACCAGTTAGACACTCCCAATCAACTTGTTACCTGACCTGAAGCCACCTGTTCTCACTAATCACTTGTGTGAAAAACACCTGTCCACCGAATCAGACAGATCACACAGATTTCAAGTCTCCAACATGGGTAAAACCAAAGAGCTGTCACAGGACCTCAGAGTCAGAATTGTTGACCTTCACAAAGCTGGAATGGGCTACAAAAAGATTAGTAAGGTGTTGGATGTGAAAGTAACAACTATTGGTGCAATTATCAGAAAGTTTAAAGAGTATAACATGACAATCAACAGACCTCGGCCCGGTGCTCCAAAGAAGATTTCGTCTCGTGGGGTGGCAATGATGCTGAGAACGGTCAGAAATCGTCCTGCAACCACTCGGCAGGAGTTAGCAAATGACCTGAAGGCAGCTGGGACCACAGTTTGCAAGGAAACAATTGGCAACACTTTGCGCAACAATGGATTCACATCCTGCAGTGCCCGAAAGGTACCCCTGCTGAAGAGAGCACATGTGGAGGCGCGCCTCAAGTATGCCAATGATCATTTGAAAGATGAACCAAGTTATTGGGAGAAGGTTTTGTGGTCAGATGAGACCAAAATTGAACTTTTTGGCCTCAACTCCACCCGCCATGTGTGGAGGAAGAAAAATGCTGCCTATGACCCCAAGAACACTGTGCCCACCGTCAAGCATGGAGGTGGAAGCATAATGTTTTGGGGGTGTTTCTCTGCCAAGGGTACAGGGCTACTTCACCACATCACTGGGAAGATGGATGGAGCCATGTACCGCACAATCCTGAGGGACAACCTCCTCCCCTCTGCCAGGGATCTGAAAATGGGCCTTCCAACATGATAACGACCCTAAACATACAGCAAAGGCAACAAAGGATTGGCTCAAGAAAAATCACATTAAGGTCATGGAGTGGCCCAGCCAGTCGCCAGACCTCAATCCGATCGAAAATCTATGGAGGGAGCTGAAGGTCAGAGTTGCCAAGCAACAGCCCACCAACCTTCATGATTTAGAGAGGATCTGCAAAGAAGAGTGGGCCAAAATTCCCCCTGGTGTGTGTGCTAAACTTGTGGTTAACTACAACAAACGTCTCACCGCTGTGCTTGCAAACAAAGGCTTTGCCACTAAGTATTGAGTGCGTTTGGCAAGAGGGATCAAATACTTATTTTCCTCATTGAAATACAAATTAATTAAAATATATTCTTTAAAATTATATTCTGGATTTTTGTCTTGATATTCTGTCTCTCCATGTTAGAATATATCTACGATTAAAAGTGCAGAAGGATAGTGTCTTTATTAGTGGGCAAACAAAGAAAATCAGCAAGGGATCAAATACTTCTTTGACTCACTGTATATATATATATATATATATATATATATATATATAATGTCTGAAGCTCTGCTGACAAGAGCTGTCAGTGTTCAAACTCAGCATGTTTCCTTAATATCTGATGATACATCCTGATTTTTAAGGTCAAGAAACAGAATCAGGATTCAGGTCAGGACGTTGACTAGGCCACTCTAAAGTCCTCAATAGGTTTTTCTTCAGCCATTCAGAGGTGGACTTGCTGGTGTGTTTTGGATGATTGATCTCCTGCAGAACCGAAGTTCGTTTCAGCGTGAGGTCACAAACAGATGACCGGACGTTTACCCTCAGGACTTTTTAGTAGACTTCAGGGTTCTTTAAGTCCTGAAGCAGCAAAACAGCCCCAGACCATCACACTACCACCACCATGTTTTACTGTAGGTATTATGTTCTTTTTTTGAAATGCAGTTTTACTTTTACACCAGATGTAATCGGGGACACACCTTATTTTAACTTTTGTATCATAATTCAACAGAGTATTTGAAAAAGGCTTGGGGATTATCAACATGTTTTTTTGGCAAACTTGAGATGAGCCTTAATGTTCTTATTGCTTAGCAGTGGTTTTGTCTCCACTTACTTATAGTGGATTAATGAATGTTGTCGCTGACCTTACCTGAGGCAACTGAGGCCTGCAGGTCTTTGGATTTTGGGGGGCATTTTTTGAGATCTTGGACGAGTCGTCGCTGCGCTCTTGGGGTAATTTTGGTTGGCCAGCCACTCCTGGAACGTTTCACCACTGTTCCACGTTTTTGGTTTACTGTGGCTTCATAATCTTTTCCAGACTGAAAGATCTCAGTTACTTTCCTTCTAATTTGTTCCTGAATTTCTTAAGATATTGGCATGGCATCTAGCTTTTGAGTGTCTTTTGGTGGACTCTGGTTATATTTTCCTCTCTTAATAATGAAAACTTTCATTTAAAAATGCATTTTGTGTTTATATGTGTTGTCTTTGATTAATACGTACATTTATTTGATGATCTGAAACATTTTTCAGTGACAAACAAAAAACAAAAAAATAAAAGAAATCATGACGGTGTGAAGTTTCCATTATCTCCTTGTTTGCATGGGTTTCCTCCAGGGCCCTCCCAAAGACATACAGTAGTTTGTGTATGTCTGTATGCGCATATATGGATTGGAACTCTGTCTTGGGTGACCTTCTCTAGTTCTTGATGCACTTCTTCAGGTAGATGGACGTGTCTAGATGAAAGTATGCTGTGCCTGATTGGCTACCACTTTTTGCAAGTGTGTGTTAGTTGAGGGTGGAGTGTAAAGAAGTGTAGAATTGTGTGAGTGTAATGTAAATGTAATTTCATATTCTCACTCACATTCATTAAAAAATACAGCCTATTTGAATATCGTTGCTGACCATTTATTCACTCTTTTATGATTGCAGTTATCCTGGCTAATCTTTTACTGTTTAATTCCACCGTAATGATGTAGTCTCACAAAGCAGAAGTTTCTCAAACTGGATTCATAAAAATGACAATACCATCTGTCTTCTTTAGTGGCCTTGCCAGTCACTGGATCTTAATTCAATAGAATGCCTATGGGATGTAGTGGAACAGGATATTCAGAGCATGAAAAAGTGCTCCTAGAAAATGTGCAGGAAGTGCATGACGCAACCAGGATCAGAATCTCAAAGGAATGTCTCCAGCATCTTGTGGAATCCATGCCACAAAAAACTAAAGTTGTTAATAAAGTAATAATAATAATAATCAACATCTGGGATGATGACATATAAAGCTGGGAATACCAGCCGGCCACACCACACAGATCTCTTTTGGTGTGAAGAAAGAGGAATCATGAACGCATTAAAAATACAGGCTATACATTCAATTGACTGTTGACTGTTCATGTTTTGTATTGTTAATTGCATGAGAAAATTTCAATGTAACTGACAGGATTCATTAAATGTTAAACTTGTAGCTTGTAGGCCACGCCCACTTCCAATATGAATCCCAAAACAGTTGCAGGTAATGGCATTGTGTTACACCTCTTATATACAGGCCGAGATTCTAGATAGAAAAGTAAGTAGTAAGTTGAAGAAGAAGAATGTGTGTCTGTGTCTCTGTGTGTGTGTGTGTGTGTGTGTGTGTGAATGTGTGTCTGTGTGAATGTGTGTGTTTCTTTGTCTCAGAGGTCACCTTCTCCCCATCTGGGAAATCATCTTCAGAGGGATCAACTGCAGCAAGGGATTGTGGGTGTCCGGAATACCGAGAAGAGCTGCAGAGTGGGAATAACCCAGCAGAGATAAAACACACGCCTGCGCGCACACACACACACACACACACACACACACATATATATATATATATATATATATATATATATATATATATATATATATATATATATATATATGAGAGTACCTAGTGCTTAGCAAAGCCTGTTGACTTTGTGGAGGGTGTAAGACACACACACACACAGCAGTAAAAGACTTACACACTCAATGCTCACTGTGGAAATGTGTGTAAGAGACAGAGAAAGTGTGTATGAGTGTGTGTGTGAGTATGTGTGTGTGTGTTTGTGTACTGTTTCTTTAAAGCACTCGTTTATCGTGTGCTCTATTCTGTGTTTATTCTTGAGAACATGGATGATGAAATGATCTCATAAGTGTGTGTGTGTGTGTGTGTGTGTGGAGCTGAAGATTGTGATCACAGCGCTGAGTGGAATGGCTGTTTGTATGAATATTCCCTCAGGTGAGAGAGAGAGGAGATGAGATGAAGCGGGGCTCCGAGTCTTCTGATGTTGCTCCTCCTGATAAATTGATATAATTAAAAATAAATAGAAGCGTTCTCGTTGGCTGCGAGCCCGGGGCGAGGGAAGTGTGAGGTACATTTCCTTTGAATGCAGCAATGCTAATTTCTCTAAAATCATCAAATCTGACAACAAAGAAACAGCAGCACAGACACACCGTCTCTTACTATATTTCTCCCTCCGCTTTTCTCTCTCTGTGCCTTTTTTTTCTTTCTCTTGCCTCCTTTTCTCTTCCTCACTCCTCTCTGTAGTTCACTCTCTGTAGTTTTCTCCTTCTTTCTCTCTCTTTCTCCCATTCTATTTTCTATCTGTTTCCCTTTCCCCACCTTTTTCTGTCTTTCTTATGTTCTTACATTTGTTTTCTTTTCTTTTTTTTCCACTTTCTCTTTCCTTTGTGGTTCTTTGTCTATTCTTTCTCCCTCTCTACTTTTTTCTTTCGCTCTCTTTCTCCCATTCAATTTTCTCTGTTCCTCTTGCCCTGTATTTTTTTTTTCTCTCCCTTTCTTTTGTTCTTATAATTTTGTTTCTCTCTATGTCTTTCCTTGTCTATTCTCTCTCTCTCACTTTGTCTGGGTGTCTGTCACTTTCTCTCTTTCTACGTCCATCTGTCTGTCTCTCTCTGTCTGTTTATCTGTCTCTTTATGTCTGTATGTCTCTCTTTCTCTTTTTATTGGCATTAATAATAAATAATAATAGTAACTGTTAGTAAAGCAAAAAAAGAATAATGTATTATTAACATTATTAATCATACAATTGCTCAACAAATTGCAGTTGTCAACATATGTGTATATTTTGTATTCTTATTATAAAACATTTTAAATAATCTGTGAGTGTGTATTCTCTGTTGAGTGTCTGTAACATTCCTCTTTCTTAATAAAGGAAATTTCTTGAAGCCACTTGTTGATTTACTCTCACACTGCTGTGTTTTGCTGATGATGCTGAGTGTGAGTAGAGATAGTAGAGTAGATAGTAGAGAGCTGAAGTAAGTCTATGCATGCTTTAATATGTACAGAATTATTTATAGTAAAGATGTATTCCTCCTCTGGCCACTGCAGAGCACTAGGTATGTCTGACAAAGAACCTGGTTGATGACTTGTTTCTTGTGGCCCTTGAGCAAAAAGCAGAAACTATGTTTTGTGGCTGTTTTATCATCAGGTTTGACTGATATGTAGAGCTGTGTATCATCTGCGTAACAATGGATATGGAAGATAATGCCATGTTTGCTAATGTCTTTGTCCAGTGGTAGCATATATTATGATCAGTAAATAATATAAAATAATAAAAACACTTCTAACATAGAGCCTTGCATGATTCCATATGTAACTTTTGTATAATTGGAAGATGTATCATTTATTTTTACAAACTGATCACAGTTGTTAAAGTAGGCTCTGATCCATGATGGGGCTGTTCCAGTGACTCCTAACATGTTTTCTAATCTGAATGCGGTCTATTAAATGCAAACAACAATAGATCCACTGTAAAAAAAAAAAAAAAAAGGGAAAATGTACTGGCAGTTTCATTACCTCGAAATTTTCTGTTATTTTACAGTTAGTCCATGTTGAAATATATATATATATATATTTGTAGAATTGCTAGCTAGCTTACTGCTTTGTGGCTAGCCCACACTGAAAATGTGCAGCAGGATTTACTTAAAAACAAATTAAGACTTAAAAAAAAAACTAAAAAAAAATGTTTTTCACATATGTAAATTTAACAGAGCATATATTCAAATAATATTTAATCATAATTCTCAGTGTATTTAACTACAAAGTTTTGAATAAATGTTACTTTTCAACACCTTTACTCCATTAGATTTTACTCAGTGTATCTTAGTAGATTTTACTACAAAAATGTAGCTTTTATTATGTACTTAATAGTAGTAGTAGTATTTTTTGAAATTCTTTAGTAATGCTTACCTGCCCAGTATTGTATTTAATGTAGTATATAAATATATGAAGTGTTAATTTCTGTAGGTATTAATATATGACATAAAAATATGAAGTAACACACTTTACAACAAGTTTTTATAACAACTTGAAAATGTTTTATTGTTTTGCCCCAATAAATTAATGCAACTTCGTCAAAAAAAATCTATATTTTAACCAAATATTTAAACTAGTTACTAAGTCCAAAAAATGTGTCAACTACATACCAGCTGTTAAAATGGATCCTGTAAGAGAACTTTTACTTGCAGTTTTCAGATTTGCTTCTCACAAAAAGAAAAAATTACAAAAACATTGTACATTTTACTTTGGCATTTGGACTAAAATTACAAATGTATTTGACGACAAACAATTATAAAAAACATCAAGTAGTGTATATCATTTTATTTAAAATTCTTAAGTAACTAGTCATAAAATCTTTTTTTACAGTGCATCTACAAAAATATATGTGACATTAATTGGAAAACTGAATAATTTCTACAATAAGATTTTCACATCTTATATACAGCATACCTCAACTTTTGCTAAATTTAGTTTAAATGTAAAAACTAGCTAGCTACCCAACTTAACTAGCTAATGTTAATATCTACACTAAGCTAGTGTTAGCCACTTTAGATCTACAATAATAATTAAACCTCCTAATATTAAAATGTTTGAGTAAATCCAAGGTATAAAGCAATATGATAACATGTAGCTATATTTAGGCTAATTCTTGCAGATATGTTCAAATTTGCAGCTCACCAACTACTTCTCAGCAAGAATGTGCTAATTTATACCCATTATGCAAAATTGTTTCACAAAAAAACTTTTTTTTCCCATGAAGCAAGAATATAGGACAGTTTCCTTTATTAAACACAGATACTGGTACTGTAAATTTACAGTTATTGTTACAGTGAATAGGCAGTAAAGGCAAGAAGATAATTTGTGACCTGGGGGGAATGGACTGGGGTTGTAAAACACTGTAAAAGAGCTAACCTAACTAACAAATCACCATTTGAATTGGTAATTTAATTAACTAGGTTAGCTAGTTAGCTAAGCTATCTGTCTACCACTTCCAGCATACAAGTTAGCCTTAGAAAGCCTATGTAAACACACATCACAGCCAACGTTTTTAACTTTTAACTCCACAGAAACAGCTATCTGAATATTAAACTGTGCCCTAACACAAAATAACCCTGTAAACTGTACAGGGTATAGCATAACTAGCTAGTTAACTAACTCCTGTTAGCACATTAGCTACATGAATTTGCCAGTGCTGTACTGTGAGGCAACGTGACGCAGAACAGCACTGTGGCTAAAGTGAGGGCTCTGTGACGGATGATTAGTTTATACTAAAGACGGCAAATAAATGCACTTTTTGTAATTTCATACATTCTGCATGGTAATCAACTTCTCATCCATTCGCCCATGCTTATGAGATGTTTTACCGAGCTGAATCAGCCTCCTCTCAGTAATATATATTTTTAGGTATCTCTAATTTAAAATAACTATTTTACATACTCAACATTTGAAATAACACTGATTTCGAAATTGCCATAAAGCAGGATCTCCTAATGAAATGTGCACAATCAGACAAAAAGCTCTTCACCTGCAGCAAACATGCCCCTTCCCTCCCTCTCAGAAACTTACCATATTAAGTTGTCTTTAATTAAAATGATAAGTGCATGGCAATTTTTAACTCAACATTGCTAACAACTAGTTATATTTAGTAATGGTATATATTTAGATTTTTTTTTTACAAAACATGAAAGAATAATTAATGACTACTCAAATCTTGTATTAAAATAAAATCCGGGTTTACAGTGTATGTTTTGTTCTGTATTTACCCTACAATGGTATATTATATCACACTCTATGTTTTCTATATTGTATTGTAGTTCCATGTTGTACCATGGATCCGGAGAAATGTATTTTCGTTGCACTGTGAAATCAGAATAAACGCCTCTTGACTTGTTTCTTAACAACAAGTGACAAATACAACAGAGCTAATATTTTGGGCTGATTTTGTTTAATGTTTTTGGTTTCATTATTTAAAAAATAAAAAAGTATTAAAAAGTTTATAAAATGTATAGATACTAGGGTTTAAAATACTTCTGTCAAATCAAAGTCAAATCATATTCACTGTATCTGGAGAGATTTATCTGGATATGTTTTTTTGAACGATGAGAAGCCGGAATGAAAACAAGCTGAAATTAGTAATGAGTGCTGAGGCTATTTTTAAGCAGAACGTTCATATATTAATAGGGAGTAATAAGGGAGTAGAAGTACAAAAGTAAAAAATAATTACTTCAGTAAAGTATAGATAAACAAAATTTCTACTTAAGAAAAGTAACAAAGTATTTGTACTTAGTTACTTGACACATCTGTACATTAATTGTTTTGCTCACTAACTTGTAAAAGAGCACTATTAAGATTGTATACAGTATATACAGCTCTGGAAAAAAGACCACTTTAGTGAATCTGAATCAATGTCTCTGATTTTGCTGTCTATAGGTATATGTTTGAGTAAAATGAACATTGTTGTTTTATTCTATAAACTATGGACAACATTTCTCCTAAATTCCAAATAAACATAGACACTCTTCCCTCATTTAAATAATACCTCCTCATTTGAATATTCGTATTAGGACACGCGCCCTGCTCCAGCAGGCTGGTCACGTGACCCATCCATCCATCCATCAGCAAGAGCCAAAGACACAGCGGCATTAATCAGTCCTTCAATAGTCTCCTTCTTCACTTCTCTCCCCCATCTCTCTCTCTCTCTCTCTCTCTCTCTCTCTCTCTATCTCTCCCTCTCTCTTTTTTGGACTTCCCCTCAGAAAAAGTTTCAAGAAGTTTCTATAAATTAATAAAAGCGCGCGCTGCTGCGGAGCTGCTCTGGCTTTGAACGGAAAGGTTATTGATCTTGCAGGTGAGAGTCGGACCGGCGCTCGGATCAGCACTTCAAACGGAATGCGTTTTTACAGCAGAAACGCACGCGCACATGGGCTCTTTCCATCTCTGTCTCTCTCTCTCACTCTCTCTCTCTCTCGACCTGCTCCGAAACTACACACACACACATGTATAGCGCACACACACACATACACACACATATACACACAATGGCTCAATGGGTGAAACATTTCACATAATCCAACTAAAACTCCCTCAAAAGACTCAAACATTTAAAAACTCTAATGGCAAATAGGCATAGTGTTCCAGTGGGGTTGTGTGTGTGCGTGCGTCAGAAAGAGAGAGAGAGAGAGAGAGAGACTGAGGCAGTCTGAAGAGACTGAGATAAGTATGTATGTCCATATATTGTATTGAGCTTCAGTGTGTGTGTGTTTGTGTCTGTGTGTGTATGTGAGAGGGAATTCATATCTGTGTGTGTTTCTGTGTGTTTTGTTGTTTATGTCTGACTGTATTCAGTGAGGGGTATAGTAGGCCTAATTACACTGACACTGTTTTAGCTGTTTCTTCTGTACAGGTTAGTGAAGTGGATGTGAATTCTAATGTAAAACTGAATTGAAAATAAAATTTAAAATGTGTGTGAACACACAAAACAAAACAATGATTTCTGTCTACCATTTTTTTTTTTTTTTTTTGCTGTGTAACTAAAAGAAATTGTGTTGAAGCGGTGCTATGTGCAAATATGGAAGTCAGGCTTCCCCATTACCCACGTGAGGAGCGGTGTTTTCATTTAGCGGTCCGCCTATTAGTGACCTCT
The DNA here is from genome assembly GCF_023375975.1 of Astyanax mexicanus. NCBI lineage: Eukaryota > Metazoa > Chordata > Actinopteri > Characiformes > Acestrorhamphidae > Astyanax > Astyanax mexicanus. The sequence goes on along the minus strand of NC_064408.1, from coordinate 42,621,749 downwards.
GGTATAGATGATATCCACAGTGATGATAAACGTACAGAACTACTAATAGATTTTAGAGAAATGCTGTGATGATTTGCTTGCATTCAGTGACAAAAGTGTTAATGAGTCAGGATATTGGATAATTACCACTCAACCTCTTTCCCAACTTATCTCAGAAAGTATTAGATGGAACTCCATTATTACAGAGAACACAGTTCCACTGCTCCACAGCTCAATAACGGGGGGCTGTGTAACCCTCAAGCCCACACCTGGCTTTGGTATGGTGCCAGTAGGGTCATGGCAATAATACAGGGACTAGACTAGCTGTGCACTAGAGTGCATTTTCACATCTGTGTCTGCAGTGGGTACAGCATTAAGTGGTTGAATGCATTTATTAGGAGGGGTCACATATTAAGATAATTCGTCTGCACCAATGAACAATTTCAATGGGTGGAATTGCATTTATTTATTATACTATATTTCATATCCAGTAAACTACAGAACCAAAACAATTAAACAGTGTATTACTAACATACTGCACTACATTTGTCTTAAAGTACAGATGACTGTGTGTGTGTGTGTGTGTGTGTGTGTGTGTGTGTACGTGGCCTCTGAGCTGACTAAGTGGATAACTTTGATTAGATGTGAAAATTGTGTGAAGTTTCCCCTGTTTGACTTCAGCTTCAGAGAGCAAATCCCTTAGATAATCCTCCACAAGCACTGCTCCAAGCATCCTGACAGGGCTGTGTGTGTAAGTGTGTAAGTGTGCGTGTGTGTGTGTGTGGTCTGTTTTCATCTAAATGGTCGACTTGTGGTCTGTGTGTGCTTCGTTTAATCGAGCATTTAATTTTGCTTAAACTCCCCAAACCCTTCCGGCCTGTTCAGGGCACATAGTGTCATTCACCTGCATGCAGAGAACTTACAGGGGTCTGATGTAAATTATATATATATATATATATATATATATATATATATATATATATATATATATATATATATATATATATATATATATATAATTTACATCAGACCCCTGTAAGTTCTCTGCATATATATATATATATATATATATATATATATATATATATATATATATATATATATATATTTACTAATGGCTTTTTTTACTAAAAAAAATGGAGAAGTAAAGTAATTTAATGTGTGGCTATAGCATTAAATCAGGACATCATAAAGCAGAGCTTCTACTTCACTTATGGTGCACTCTTTAAAACTTAAGTTATTTAAGGATCTTCAGTAGGGGAAGCAGTTCTGTAAAGACTTATGACTTAAACTTACGAGGCAGATTCTTAGCTGTGTCTCATTTAAGTTTTGTTGCAAAAAAATGAACTGATCTTCAGTCAATCCTTTCTTTTTAGTAAACTTTACTTAATTTATTTTTGCTGAATCAATACTTTCTTTAGTAAACTTTTCTTAATTTCAGCATACAATTACCTAATTACAATTACTTAATTTATACAACATTATTATATATAATTTTAGATAAAACACACATTCAAATATTTACATAATCTCAAAGATTTATTTTTGTAAACAGACCAAGTCTCACTGTCTCAACACATGGGTGGCATGTAATACATAAAAAGAATGTATTACATGCCATCCATGTGTTGAGACAGTGTAATATATATAATGTGTGTGTTTAAACTAAATATATTTGAATTTTAGGAATGATAATATAATATGTATCATAAATTATTTAAGTAATATTGTATATATTAAGTAATTGTAATTAGGTAATATTGTACACAGAAATTAAGTTAACTGACTGAAGTTCAGTTCATTTATTTACTCTATGCATCATTTAAGTCTTGAAACCGAGTTACTGAAACCAAGTTATTTATCTGAAATTAAATTTACTGAACAAAAGCAAATGCAGAAAGTTGCAGTAAAATAATCATTTTTTCAGTGTAGGGGGGTCAGACCCCCCCTAATTCCTGCTTGTAATTCGATCCCTGGTTAGTGGTACACTTTATGACCCTGGTTACACCTGGTCACTTTATGCAACAAGTGTCTGGATCGTGTCCTGATAAGACATTAGCCACATACATTTACAATTTCAGAAGTCAAATTCTTAAACGCACGTGCCCAGCCATGTGGATGGAGGCCATGCAAGTTACCTCTGTGTAACCCCACCCTTGCGCTCCCCCACCCAGAGGCAGTTCTTTAATTAGGCAAACCTAGGCATTTGCCTAGGGCCTCGACCAAATCTGTCCTCCATAGTGGCCCCCAAATCTGATCATCCCAGCTACAGTAAATACACCAAAAACAATGTTAATTTGTTACTTATGTAAAGCAAAGAAAAAAACAACTATTTAAAAAAACAACAGAAATATCAGTAGAATACCGAATTAATGTCTAAATACTAATTGTCCATACACACATACCCCCCTCCATTGCTTGCATTGAACTAGTCAATAATATGATGACGTAGCAATGTGCCACACAAAGTGACTTCAAACCAAAACAGCGGGAACTGTACGCGACTAGAGTGAGAGCTGTCACAGTGAAAATGAAGCGGAGTTATGAAAGTGGTTCTGCTAAACGAAAGAAACAGGCACAGAGCAGAAGAATCGCAGATGCACTGCCAAAATAAAAAACTCCTTTTTTACACCTCCTGGATCGATCAGTGTTTTTGGGGCCGATTCCAATCGCCGATTGTCTTTCACCACGATCGGCCGATCGCCGATACCGATATTAGGCGGGGCCAAATGCCACATTAATGCCACACAGGTGCCAGACAAACCTGGCTGGTACAGATTCCCCTAATTACATCCACGCCAAAGCAAACACTGGTAATTTACGCTGCTAGTAAATAAACAAGAGTGTTACTGACCAAAATAAACGCTTTTTAGGAGAGATATAAGTTATGTGTAAATATTTATAAGACAATACCTAACAAAATCTGTTTTAATGACGTTAATAAACATCACTGTGACAGCGCTAGTCGCAGTTTCACCGCAGCAAAGGACGAGGACATGAATCACTTATCTAACCAGCCTTTACTGATTTCTGCCCCCAATAACCCTTTCAATAACCTCCAATAGCCTTAAATAGTCTTCAGGAGCCTTCAACAGTCTAACCTTGCAGCCGTGGTGTGTCCACTAAACTCCGTAGTTATAAACATAATGAGGTTAGCAGCACGCTAACTAACCTGTTTATAATGTAAATCCGAGCAGTGACTCCGTGACGGCTGCTCTAAACTGCTGCTGTTAGCTGCTTGGGCTGAAAGATGAACTGTAGAGAGCTGTATTATCCGTTTAGTGGGGTTAAAACCTTTATTTTCTACACAGATGAACAGGAAAGGCTCCAGACTGACAGGCTGAGCTCTTTAGCCCGTGGCTGGGCTGTAGCTCTGACAGCGGGGCTTGTGCTGCTGCTGCTGCAGCTCCGACTAGTGGTTGGATGAGGAACTGCAGCTTCCTGTAAGCGAGCAGTTTCACCGGTTTCACCAGTTTCATCCACACACAGCTCTGATAAACTGCTTATCCCTAAACTCCTGAATCAGATCGGCTAAAATCAGAGGAATATCTGCCGATCTCCGATACCGTATTTTGGCTGAAAATCGTCTGATACCGATACACTGCCGATCGATCGTTCCATCTCTAGTTATTTGGTTTATGTGTGTGTTTTAAGAATGAGGGCCCCTTGTTTATATTTTGCCTAGGGCCCCAAAATGGCTAGATCCGCTCCTGCCCCCACCCCCTTGTGCTTCTCAAGTTAGCAACAGCCTGACACTTTGTCAAAACCTTGAAACATGATGTGTTTGATTTAATTTTCTTTTAAGTGACATCGCACCTCCTGCGATTTGACTATTGTGCATGCGCACATCGCAATGATGATGATGCTTAAACGACATATCGTGCAGCCCTAGTGCACACAGAAGGCATCACATACATATACCACAGATCAGTTCAACATGCCAAAAGTCACGGGACACGATACTAGTGGCATTTGAGTGTATACATGTCTGAATGGAGTGGGATGTGCGCTGATGTATAAATGTTAGACTGTATTGTAGTACAGTGTTAAAGAAAGTCCTGTCTGTAAGCTGCCTTTATTGGAGCTGCTATTCACTAAAGAATTGCTTAAAACACTCGCTTAACACGCAGCAGCGCGAGCACTGAGTACAGACAGGTACAGCGCCGTGGTGTTGTTAAAACTGACACTAAAGAAGTGCCACACACACACACACACACACACACACAGACTCGGAGCATTTAACGCTGCGCTCCGCTGCTCCTCCCCTGTCTGCGCGCGCTCAGATCTCTATGCTCAGGTAAGCGCTGTTCTGCTGCACGCGCATGTTTACTCGTTTTTCCTCCCTCGCTCTCTCTCTCTCCTCCCGTCACCCCTGTCATCCCTCGCTACTACTTTAAAGCACTCGAAGAGGCAGCTAACGCTGCTACACAGCACGCCTCGGCTTTGAACAGCCACACACACGCACACACACACACACGGTTGTTTGCCAGTGAAACACACACACATACAGGTCAGCTTACATCCTTGACTAAGCCCAGAACCATTCTCTCTCTCCCGCTCTGTTTCTGTCTCTCTCTCTGGTTCTGTCTTTCTGTCTGTCTCTCTCTGGTTTTGTCTATCTGTCTCTCTTTCTCTCTTTCTCGCTTTCTGTTTCGGTCTCTCTGTCTTTCTCTCTGGTTCTGTCTTTCTTTTTCGCTTTCTCTCTTTCTGTTTCTCTGTGTGTTTTACCCCTCTCTGTTTCTGTCTGGCTCTCTTTGGTGTGGTTTGTCTCTGTCTTTGTGTCTCTCTCTCTGATTCTGTCTGTCGGTCTCTCTAGTTCTCTCTCTGGTTCTGTCCCTCTTTCTCTCTGTATCTGGTTCTGTCTGTCTGTATGTCTATCTCTCTCTGGATCTGTCTTGCTCTCTCTCTTTCTCTGGTATTCTCTCACTCTTTCTCTCTTTCAGATTTTCTCTGTCTTTCTCTCTCCCCCTGTCTCTCTCTCTGGTTCTGTGAGACTCTGGTTCTGTCTGCCTCTCGGTCTAGTTCTGTCCCCCCCCCCCCTCTCTCTCTCTCTCTCTCTCTTCTCTCATTTATACCCTTCCATTGTCTTTGTTTCTCACCATTATTTTTCCTCTCTCCTCTCTCTCTCTCTCTCTCTGTCTCTCCTCTCTCTCTGTCTCTCTCTCTCTCTCTCTCTCGTGCTCCCTCTCTCCCCAATTACTGCTCTCACCACCGACTCCCATCTCTCAGCCCTGTTGAGCCAAGAGTCCTTGATGGTGTGTCATGTGGAGTGTGTGTGTGTGTGTGTGTGTGTGTGTGAGTGACTGACAGGTAAGCAGGCACAAAGTGAATCAGACGGCCTTCACCCAGCACGAGGCCTAAGATTAATCAGTGTTCCTTCCTCATTTGCATAAATCATTGTAAGGGGCGTGGTTGCTGATGATTTTTGTCCACTGGTACTTGGCCAGACAGAGCCAGGAAAGCATCGCTCAGATTTGATTGGTTGATCTGCCTGTCTGTGTTTGTGTTACACTACAGGACCCTCCTCCCTCATAGTGCTATGCAGACCAAATAGGCAAAACAACACACACACTCACACAGACACACACACACACACACTCACACACACACCGAACAAGCCTCCTGTCAGAGACTCGTTTGGAATTCCCTTTAATGCCGGCCAGAGCGTCTGTACCTGTCAGGCTGCTTGAGATGAACTCTCTGTGACGGACTACACACACACACGCACACACTCACCCACACCATGCTGTACGATACCCTCACCCACCCTCCAGACAAATGCCTTCATCTCACACATCAGAGAGCGGGAAGATGGCCGCCAAGTAAAAAAGAGGAGAGGAGAAAGAGGGGAGGAGGGCGTGGGGGCAAGAGGGAGTGAGAGAGAGAAAGAGAGAGGGAGAGAAAGAGAGAGAGAATAGGGGCAGAGAGGACAGGAGATAAGGAGAGAAGAGAAAGTAGAGTATGAAGAATTTCTTGTAAATTAATTATGAGTCCAATTAAATACAGTAGGCCCTGTGAGTGAGGTGTGGTATCTAGGCCCTGTGAGTGAGGTCAATATGTACAGCTGAACATGTGAATGAGCTAAATTAACTTGGCCTTTTGAGAGAGGTATAAATATACCAGCTCTGTGAGTGAGGTGAGAGTTACTGTATATAGGCCCTCTAGATAAGATGATAGATATGAGCTTGACCCTGGGTGTGAATACAGGAATACAGGCCCTGTGAACAAGGTGAGATATATAAGTCTTGTGAAGTAGGTATATAATGTAGACTAGGGGTGGGCGGATTGATTTAAAATATCGATAGTATCGATACTAACATTGGTATTGGATATTGATCGATACTTGTGTGATGAGATTGATTCTTAAGTTTCAATTTATCTTCTGTAAAACTCCAGGCATTTACACAGTGGCCATACACTTTACTCATGCTCAGTTCACTGGAACTGAAAAATAGATATTCTACCTACAAAAATATATATTTATGCCTCAAACCTGAAATGAATATGTCTGAATGAAGATTGAAGTAAAGCTTATGTTTACTGTGCAAGTAAATTTGCAAATGTAGACTACCCCAAAAAGGGACATTTAAGTTTTATGTTTTCTATAGACATTTCTGAGTTACCTAATAAAAGTATTTTTATTTTAAAAAATGTTGTCCTGTTTTTTGATTATGATCAAAAATATGATTAATTAAAGGAAACATAAAAAAATAATTAAATCATCGTGAAAATTCAAGTTTTCATTCACATTTGCATATTGATTATGCATTCACTCAATACATTATGATTCATTGCTCTTGCCTACACAAAAGTAGGTAATAGTAGTAAAAAGTATCTGTATTGGTATCTGTATCGCCAATACTGGCCCTGTATTTACTTGGTATTGGATCGATAACAAATTTTGCAGTATCGCACAGCCCTAGTGTAGACCCTATGGTCAAGTACATAAAGAAATGTTTGAGGTGTTTTGTATATACAGTGTGTCCTGTATAAGTAAAGAACATTTTTTGGGCCTGTGAGTGATATGTACAGTACAATGGGTCCTGTAAGTGAAATAAATTTATGAAGCCTTCTGAATGAGGTGAGATATACAGACCTCGTAAAATACTAGAGATTCTATATGGTAGACTCTGAATGTGAAAAGGTAATTGAGCGTTAGTGGGAGGCAAGACATGAGATGAAGTATATAGTCTCTATGATTTACTGAGGTAAATAGTACAGTAGATGTTAACCGTGATTTAACATCTATTGGATATCACATAACAGGATTACACATGAACTGTGTAAAGTACTGTATATAGGCCCTGTGAGTAGGGTGTACAGACCTTGTAACTTAGTTGAGATATACAACTTGTTCTTTTCACACCTGTAGTTGGGCCTAATTAACAGACAGAGAACGTCATTTTCCAGTCACTCGCTGATCACCCAGCAGAACTAATGATATTTAATACTTAATTATCAAAAGAAAACTTTTTTAAAATGTGTGCACATAGTGTGACATATACTGCCTGTCCAAAAAAAAAAAGGTCACACTCACTAATATTTCATTGCACCGCCTTTAGCTTTGATTGCGGCTCGCATTCACTGTGGCATTGTTTCAATAAGCTTCTGCTATGTTACAAGATTTATTTCAAATCAGTGTTGCATTAATTTTTTCCATCTTTTATTGTTAATGGACCACTGCACAAAGCCTTCTCCAGCACATCCCAAAGAGTCTTAATGAGGTTAAGGTCTGGATTGTAATTTTGGAATATATTCAGGTATATCAGTATATCAGTATATCAGGTAGTCAGCTGACCTCATTCTTTCAGCACATACTGTTCTTGAACCTAGACCTGACCAACTGCAGCAACACCAGATTTACTTACTGAAATCCAGGTGACAACTTTTTTTTTCCAGGCAGTGTAAGTGAAACATACGCAACTAAGATGAGGTTTGTTGGCCCAATGAAGTGAGATGTATAGGTCATTTAATTAAGGTGCAGTTGGAGTAAGTGGAACCTGTTTGTAGGTAGTATATAGTATATCGAATAATATGTTTGTCTCATTTGTTTACCTAGGCTCTCTTTATCTACTTTTAGGACTTTTGTGAAAATCTGATGATGTTTTAGGTCATATTCATGCAGAAATATAGAACATTCTTAAGGGTTCATAAACTTTCAAGCACCACTATATACTCATAATTTGAAGTTGATGTCATACTTTTATGGTAAGTCAGGATGCAGTGGTCAACTTACAGCTTGCTCAAACATACAGGTCATGTGACCAAAAACTAGCTGGGAAATGAGGTCCAGTGAGTGAAGATGCTGCTGTGGCAGTACAACAAAGACAAAGAAACTGACAGCAGCAGTGGAAAACAAGCCTCCTGCTTACTTGTGGCTAACATGCACACCCACACACACACACACACACACACACACACACATACTACTCACTCCCAGCCTCCAACTAGCTAAGGAGCATGTGTGAGTGCCTCTCCAGCCTTGTACAAAAGCACTGTGTGAAAGTGTGGTTCCAGAAGCCAGGTAGAACTGTCACTCAAAACTAATGGTAAAGTGAAGAATAACGATTGGAACACTTAACCAATTATATAATTTTCCTTCCCAATACAAATCACATATTTTACAGAAACAAACTACTTTACACATTTTAATACACCATTACTTTATTTGCTGAATTTATCATATGCATAAAAAATGTGTACGGCACATTTTACATGTTGTATTTTTATTCAAATATGATAGAATCAATAAAACATGGTTGTTTAAGATTTGCATAAAAATGCCATATTTTAAAGTTTGCTTTACATAGAAATATGCATACTTTCCCAGTACAGCGCTTAAAGACAAATCCTTGGTATTTAAAGCATGGACTTTTTGGATCAATAAACCATTAGACCTGACCACCCATGGTTTGTTGAACTGGTTGATCACTGGACCATTTAAAAGTTTCACCACTAATCATGTGACAGTTGGATGGTTGAACTGTTGGACCATTAGATGGGTGTAACATTTGGACCATGTGACTCTTAACCACTGGAAAGTTGAACCATGTAAAATCTAACTATTGAGTTAGAGTTTGACTGCTGGATCATTGGACAGTAAATAATTTTGCCAGTACCTGTAATATTATATAATAATAATAATAATAATAATAATAATAATAATAATAAGGACATGACCAACAGTAAGAGTGTAATATCTGTTTTCAATTGATCTATTATATACTGTATAATTATTCTTAACAATAATAAACTATAATCATTTAAAACAAAGAATAACGATTGGAACACTTAACCAATTATAAAATCCTGATTTTGACGTTCCTTGTGTACTGGCATGGATAGGGGCCCACTGACATTGGGAGTGTACAGGGCCCAGAATTTACATTAAAAGACGATTTCACAAGATGTTAGTACTGTTGGACAGTTGGACCACTGGGTCAATGGACCATTGGGCCTTTTGACTGCTGGAATAATGGACCATTGGACAGTTGGACCATTAGTTAACTGTACAGTGCCCACACACATACAGATCATCTATTACTAGGACCAGTGGACAGCTATAGACCATTAGATGTTGGCACAGTTTGAAAATTGAATTGATAGATGGTTCGACCAATAGATGGTAGGACTGGCGGAAGGTTGGAATGCTGGGCAGATGGTTGTGATAGTTGGACTGAAGAATGGATGGAGTTGGATGGTTGCTGGATGGTTGCACCAATAGATGATATCACTGGTGGAAGGTTAGACCTCTTGACTGCTGGATGGTTAAAAGAATAGATGGTAGGACTGGAGGAGGGTTGGACTGTAGGATTGATAGATGGTAGGACTGGTGGAGAGTTGAGCCTCTGGAGCACTGAATGGTTGCATCAATAGATGACAGCACTGATGGAGGGTTAGACCTCTTAAACGCTGGATGGTTGCACCAATAGATAGTAAGACTGGTGGAGTGTTGGACTGTTGGATTGATAAATGATAGTATGGTGGCAGGTTGGACCTCTGGTCCGCTGGATGGTTGGACTGTTGAAGGATTGGACTGCTGGACAGATGGACAGTTGGGCTGGTAAGCAATTTGTCCAGATGAACTGTTAGATGATTGAATCATGGTACACTTGAAACTCTTTGCTGATGGACTGATGATTCTGGTGTTATTGTACAAGTCAACCTTTTTGTCCCTTCGAATAGAAAAGCAGGTAAAACTTCTAGGTACATAACAACGAGACCAACAACTCCTTGATTGACATGCACTCAATTTTACTGGTGTGGGTTTCAAGTGTGTGTGTGTGTGTGGCCTGTGTGTTTTATATGCATGAGGATTCTTTCATTTGTGTTTTATTTGCTTTCTCCGGTCGGGGAGATGAAGCTATTAATATATATGGGCGTGAGACACACGGGGCTGTGGCATGCCTGCAAGCAAGAATATTAAAACCGAGAGAGCATGATAGTGATACCCGGCTCTAGTGTGCCCTCCCACATTCCCCCCCTCTTTCCCTTACACACACACACACACACACACACGGATAATTCATTCAGAGACGATCTGTTGCTGGTTAGTGTCGCTGGGAATCGATTTGCTGCCACAAAGTCTGAGACACTTCCTCACGTAAAATGTCAGAGAATGTGTCGTGATCTTACAACACACACACACACACACACACACACACATTGCTGAACTAAGACTCTGTGGTATTATTCAGAAGTCATTTGCTGTTTAGTGTTTATTATTTACCTTACTACTTATTACTCAGTTATTACACCCTTGAATTACAAGGAGAGAATAGACAAAGCAAGTCTAGTATTTTTTGTGTCTAGATATATTCAGTAAGCTCTATAAGTAAGGACAAATATAATAATATGATGGGCTCTGTGAGTGATATGAGAAATATAGGTCTTGTGAGTGAGCTAAGAGAAATAGGCCCTGTGATTGAGATTAAGCATATAGGCCCTGTGAGTGAGTTGAAGCTTATAGGCCCTGTGAGTGAGATGAAGCTTATAGGCCCTGTGAGTGAGATGAAGCATATAGGCCCTGTGAGTGAGATGAAGCATATAGGCCCTGTGAGTGAGATGAAGTATATTGGCCCTGTGAGTGAGATGAAGCATATAGGCCCTGTGAGTCAGATGAAGCATATAGGCTCTGTGAAAGAGATGAAGCTAATAGGCTCTTTGAGTGAGATGAAGCTTATAGGCCCCATGAGTGAGGTGAAGCATATAGGCCCTGTGAGTGAGATAAGGCATACATGCCCTGTGAGTGAGATAAAGCATATAGGCCCCATGAGTGAGGTGAAGCTTATAGGCCCTGTGAGTGAGATGAAGCATATCGGCTCTGTGAGTGAGATGAAGCATAATTATGTGCCCTGTGAGTGAGATAAAGCATATAGGCCCTGTGAGTGTGATTAAGCATATAGGCCCCATGAGTGAGGTGAAGCATATAGGCCCTCTGAGTGAGATGACGTGTTTGGGCCCTATGACTGAGATGAAGCTTTTGGGCCCTGTGAGTGAGATGAAGCATATAGGCCCTGTGAGTGAGGTGAAGCATATAGGCCCTGTGAGTGAGGTGAAGCATATAGGCCCTGTGAGTGAGATGAAGCATATAGGCCCTGTGAGTGAGATGAAGTTTTTGGGCCCTGTGAGTGAGATTAAGCATATAGGCCCTGTGAGTGAGATGAAGTTTTTGGGCCCTGTGAGTGAGATTAAGCATATAGGCCCTGTGAGCGAGGTGAGACAATGTGACGAGACAACTTACCCTTTGTCTTATCTTAGCATGGCAATATAAAACTCAGTAACAATGGTGTTTCAGCAGTGATAAGAATTATAACATCATTGTAATTAAGTTGAATGTGGCAGAAACATTTCTGATTGTTTCAAATGGAGTATAAGAAAAATATGAATGTAATTCTTTATACAACTGATTAATTATTCAGATATTTTTTTTAATAAAATGCAGATAATATAAAGTCATTAGCATTTAATCATTAGCATTAATTAGCATCAACATTATACATTTAAGCTTCTTCCACGAATAACCATATATTAATCATTTTCTTGTTTAATTATTATTTAATAATATAAGTGCCTTCATGAATCACATATATGTCTAAATAAAGCTATTTTTAGTCATTTAACGTAAAACATTTTGAAAGAAACTAAATGAAAATACATAAAAAAGAATAGCTGGTTTCTCCCAAAAGGAAGGCATGGTTAATATATGGCTATTTGTTGAACAGGCTTTTAAAACATTTAATCACAGTTAAATTTAGGTCTTTGCCCTTATAACACTCTGTATTCTCGGTGTGTATAGTGTACTTTTGGGAGTGTGTGTGCGTGTGTGTGTGTGGGAGTGGTCAGAGGGCCATGTGGCGTTGCGACAGGATTAGTGTTTTAATGAGGAGGAGGGGCCAGGGCAGGCAGGGTCAGCCACTGCCTCAGGCAAAGAGCAGGGGGTCATACACACAAACAGACACACACACACACACACACACACACATACACATACAGTCTTGGACACCACTCACTCGGGGGCCTCAATTAGGGGACGGAGGATAATTCTTCCCACCTGATACCTGCTGTCACCATTCTTTCTTTTTCTTTTTCTATATGGTTTCACTCCCCCCTTTTCTCTTTCTCCTTTACTTTACTCTCTCTCTCTCTCTGTCTCTCCATCTATCTCTCTTTCTTTTTTTCTTTCTTTGCCAAAACAATGTTTAATTGTGTCTGTAATGTTTCTCTTGAATTTTTCTGTCCTTGGTATCACTGCTGATGGATTTAACTAAGTCTACTTTATGCCAAACAATAATCCACAATGTGACAAAAAACAACATCAGAATTTTAACTATCTACATCATAATGAAATAATTTCAGTATTTATAAATGTTTTTGGGATTAGTTCCAATTAGGCATTCATTCGATCATCGATATACAGCTCTGGAAAAAAATAAGAGACCACTTAAAAATGAGTTTCTTAGATTTTACTAAATTGAAAACCTTTGGAATATATTCAAGAGGAAGTTGGATGATCACAGGCCAGTTATCCAAAGTTATCCAAAAGCAGCATGTAAGACAGGTGGAGGAGAACATGCCAAGATGCATGAAAACTGTAATTAAAAAACAGGGTTATTCCACTAAATACTGATTTCTGAACTTATAAAACTTTATAAATATGAGCTTGTTTTCTTTGCATTAAATACACTTTTCTGTAAATACACGCTCTAAATGACAATATTTTTATTTGGAATTTGGGAGAAATTTTGTTTGTAGTTTATGGAATAAAACAACAATGTTCATTTTACTCAAATATAAACCTATAAATAACAAAATCAGAGAAACTGATTCAGAAACTGAAGTGCTCTCTTAATTTATTCCAGAGCTGTATATATTTGGTGCCATAATTATAACATAATATATAAAACAGCGTCATACAGAGGTAAATATAGTGTATATAATATATTTTTATATTTAGTGATTTGCGCACATTCTCTTAAAACTGCTGTCTGAAATTCCAAATTGCCACACCCTAGACCGCTCTCTGTTTGTCTGCCTGTCTGTTTGTCTCTCTCTCTTTCTCTCTCTCTCTCTCTCTCTCTCATACACACACACAGTCACAAACACATTTCTTCTCTTTTAGCATTCATACCATCATTCATTCATAATCTCTCTCTGTGTCGCTCTGCACCTGTTTCCTCATTCTGCAGCTGCTAATTGGGAGAGGCTGATTACTGTTTACCCACAGTCCTCTCTGCTGCCTGAATAATCCTGACAGGATTATTCCACAGACCATGAGATAATCCAGTTGCTAGCTGGTGTGTTTGCGGGTGCATGTGTGTGTGTGTGTGTGTGTGTGTGTGTGTGTGGGAGAGAGAGAGAGACAGAAATTAATAAATTGATGCTCATCTGTATGCACTATCATACTGTAAATAGGAATTGTTCTTCATAACTAGATTGCTATTGTGTCATTAATGACAAATGAATATATATTTACACAAAACGCTTAAAATGTAAAAAAGTCATCATGTGGCTTTACTCACTTTACTCACTTTACATCACTTTACTCACATGATACAACCTGGATAAAACTCCATTTTATCAACTGACCAGAATACACAATTCTACTGTGTGATGCTTCTAACCCAGAAAAGCTATTTCTGCACATGTTTATCGTAAGGCTTCTCCTCATTTGAACAATAAAGGTAATTCAACTTTGTATTGTAGTGATTGACAATGATTTGCCAAAGCAACCCCTTGCCCATGTGATTCTATCAGCTATTTAATGAATGATGGATTTTGATGCCGCTCTATCTGAGGAATGAGAGATCATGTGTTTTCAGCTTAGACTTGTGCCCTTGTTATTTATAATTTATACACTGACATTCATTTATTGACAAACTAGAGATCCTCTGCCCATTTCCTCCTCAAAGACTCACCTGTTTGAATGATATTATTATGTATTTTTTTATTATCATTAATCTCATTGCTAGCCCTAAATTGCACTCGTCCCAAATTTTTTTGGAATGTGTTGCAGGCTTGAAATGCAAGAATAGATGCATTAAAACATAAAATATCTTAACTTTATATTGTCTGAAAACAAATGAAATTCAAAGAACTTGTAAGAAACACTGCATTTTCTAAATGTTAATTTTCTACAATCATTTCCACTGTACTATCCACTGTGGGTGGTAATGCCTTCTATTACGTATGCCTATGTGACACTTTGGATAAAGTAAATGTTAACATCTGCCTAACTTTGGAAATGGAATGGCCATGTGTTGCTCTGGGTAACTGTAAAGCAATTGATGTGGTTTGGAAATACAGAGTAAATTACTTTAACCCACTCAGACCTGATTTTTTCCAGTAAAAAAATATAATAATGCAATTTTTTGCCTGTAATGCACTCAAAAACAAGATCCAGCAAACAAGCAACAAAAAACTAATACATAAAAAATACATTACTGTAAACTGTACTTTTTATGTTTACTGCAGTGGAATGATTTGTTTAACATTGTTATTTTTATTCTCTATAACTTTAAATTCTTTTTCATTTCACAATCTTTAGCTGGGATGCTTCCATGCTTTACTAAGTCCAGTGGGTGGGGCTAAACTGCTGTTTGATTGGCTGATATATGTCTGTTCTGATGCATGATTGGTCTCAATCTGTGTGCAAGCATATACAAAAAGCAGGAACATACAAAATAGATAAAGATAAATACCCCCCAAAAAAATAAAAATATAAAAATAATAAAAAAACAAAAACAAAAACAAAAAATCATGGCCTCACCCACTATAGCCTGCAACCGCAGAGTCATGGAGAGAGCAGCACAGTTTTTTTCAGAGACTAGATGTTTGCATGTTATGAATAGTATAAGAGACAAAAACCTGAAGTTCTTTCCTGCCCATTCCTACACTGAGATTAAAGAGCCTGAAACGAGTGCATCTGAACACATTTTCACAAAAATGGACTCACAGAGCATTCATTCATACTAATGACCACTGCAAAATGAATGACAAAAACATCAAATGAGAAATGAGAAAACTTTACTGCAGAGGTAAATGGTAGGGCAGCTGTTGAGTTTTTATATTTTTGCTAAAATATTTTTTTAATAGACTAAAAAAGCCTGCATGCCTGAGTGAAAGCTTCCCTGATGTAATATTTGGTGACGGTGTACAACCATACCTGTCAAGTTTTAGATTTAAAAATAAGGGATATTTTCCTCTGTACGCTTAAAGCCGTCCCACCAGCCCAACGAAGGTTCAGTACCCCTTACATTTTAAGACAGGTTTACAAAAAATCTAAAATAACCACAAGTGAACCACTTACACACTACAATTAGATTATCAGAATCTGAACATGTTGTGGGCATTCCTACATATGTCATTCTTTTAATACAGCCAAATTAAAAACCCTTTTCTATATATTTTTTAAAATATTAAATTTCATGTCTTTTTTGTAATAAATGCACTCTTTTATATGATATATTTTTATTTATTTAATGGATTTAAAATTGAACAAAGGGTGCACAAATTCTGCAAAATTACTGTTGGTGACCTAAAAATAGTATCATGAGCTTTTACTAAAAGGACATGGACCAGATATATTCCATCAGTAAAAATTAGTCCTAAGGGGCCTACACAATAAATTTTAATTAATACTTCTTTCTTTTGATCACTCCACCCCTGATCAGTTCAGTTAATGTCGGTCCTCTCCACATTTCTAGTTAAACTGAGTCACAAGCTGTATTTTTTTATTTTAAAAGGTTTAATCTGTGTGTTTTATTTTGGAGACGAGTATTTTTAAGCAGCTATCAGAACTGACCCTCCTTTGCAAGCTGATTGGCTGTTTCTCCTGAAAGGCGGGACTTTCTCCTTGAATCGGCTCCACGATTGGTTAAGAGACACAGAGCGGTCAGTGCCCTGTCTCCTCAATAATATATATTTTTTTATTTTAATATAATACGGGAAATTTACGGGAAAATACTAATACGGGAGGACGGCGGGAAAGAGGAGTAAAATACGGTAGTTTCCCGGCCAAAACGGGAGACTTGACAGGTATGTGTACAACTAAGCATTTGTATAAATAAGCTTTTGCAAACCTCTGTCAAGCGCCACAGTATGGAGTTACATTCACAAATGAAAACTTTACTGTGCAAAACAGAAGCCATATGTCAGTCTCTATGTCAATCTATGTCAAACTTCTCTTGATTTGAAGGCATCTGGGATAAACCATAGACTGTATATAGCTGGACAGAACATCGTCTCTCAAAAGTGAAGCCACCACAGGTCGGGCGCCCCCTGCTGTTCGGTTTCAGAAAGCTGTGTAACTCCACCCATCCCCATAGGTTTCAATGGCAAAACAGACAACTCTCAATCACGTTTTTTTCTAAAATACTGTAATTCTACCTCCATTATTTAAATGCAACAGCTAGTGTAACCTCTGCTTATATTGTCATATTTTTATATCCTCACAGAATTCATGTTTTAAAACTTTATTCAGCTCTATTAAAAAAAGGTGTGGTTATTGTAAAAGGACTGGTTATGGGCGGGACCAATAACAGACCGTCAGCTCCGCTCAGCTCCGGCCGATCTTTAACTGTTCTAGTGGGTGGGGATGTGTGGGTTGATGAGTGAGGGATGATGCCAGGGTGGTTCTATGCATGTTTCCTTATCGCGATATCAGAATAAGCAAATGATTTTTGAGTCACAAAAAACGGGTGAAATGCTTGGACTGTTTATAGGGGAGGTCGAGACCTAAGTTGAAATACAATAGTATGCAATTAATAAACAGCAATGAATACATTAATAAATTAATAAATGTAGGGGGGTCTCTGGCCTGTCCTGTACATGTATGTGGCCGTGGCTACACTTCAGTTCGTTTCATACTCGACTATGTTCGAGAGCTTTCCAGGCCTCTGTGGTTTCTGTGGTGACTAAAGTAAAATACTCTGATGTAGGAGGGTGTCTGTGGGCCACCCGGAGACCCGCAATGCATGCTGGGATTGATTATGCAGAGGCAATTAGGCTGTGATGCCCTAAATGCAGGGATAGAGAGAGAAGGGAGAGAGAGAGATGGAGAAAGAGAGAGAGAAAGAGAGGGAGATACATGCTGTGTGTTTTAAAACTCATTTTCCAAACGGAAGCTGTCACTGATGGTTATTTTCATGCCGTTTGCTGCAACAGCTTTCCTCCATAAGTCCTGGTCCCACGGCCCCAGAGACACACACACACACACACACACACACACACACACACACACTGCGTCTTCAAACTCCAAATAGCTACAGATTAAAATTTTACACTCTATCCCTTTCTGTACCCTACCTTCTTTCCTTCTCTCTCTCTCTCTCTCTCTTTCTCTCTCGGACTCATGTTTCTGACAAAGAGCAGCACCGGCCTGTCATTTTCTATCTCCTCATCTGTGGAGATATGTTTGTGCCATCTAAAGTAGCACTCAACAAACACACACACACACACACACACACACATGCACCTTAGGTCACACACTTTAAAAGAAACACAAACTCTCACAAAAGCAGCCTCCATATAGTATGGAAGTTTGGAGGTTTTTATTGATTTTCTACATTGTAGATTAATGTTAAATACATGAAAACAATAAAGGGACACAGTTTGTCCTCCACAATAGGAGCAACTATTGTTCAGCACCTCCAGGAACTCCTGGATGACCCGGTCTACCTCATTAAGCCACACACACACACACACACACACACACACACACACACACTGACTTCAGTTACTGCTGTGTTGGTGTGTGTGTGTGTGTGTGTGTGTGTAAGGTGGCATGATGAGGCTGGCAAGAAAAGTTTCTCCTAACTTTAAGTGCAGATGTGTGTAAGCAATGCGGAGCAAGAGACACACACATACCCCTCTTGGGGGCCTGACCCCCATCCCCCCCAAAACAACTCTTAACGATGCTTTTAATCTCTGCCAGCCAATGAGATTCCTCCAGCTGGGTGGGTGATTTTTTTTTTTTTGTGCTGCAAAATGTGTTGCTGCAGTTTATGTGCTACAAAGAAGAGAGGCCAACTCTGTTTATGATGTTCATGGTCTAATTACAGTCATGGTTAATCTTTAATAGACATAAACAAGTGTGAAAGTTTTGTTTTTGGGGGGTTGTATAATTAACACAGGGTCAGAAATTGTTATATACGCAACTAACATTTGGTTAAATGTACTTTAGAAAGGTACACTTTGACCAGGTTCTTTCAATAGCCGTCAACAAGCTTGCATGGGCAGGTGGACAGCAGCCTCTCATTGTGTGGTGAAGTAAGTCATTTAATTGTAGACAGTGACACTGATGTTTCATTGTGAAACCTGCCATTATGACCTTGTGACCAGAAGGTGAAGCAGGCTATATTGTCACCCATTAAACAACTGGTGGTGTGCACATGTGTCATGCAGAAGTGGTGGCTCAGTGGTTAGAGCACCAGGCCATCGACCACAAGGTTTTGGGTTTGATAGACAGGTTTGGTGGGCACTGTTGGGTCCTCTATCAAGGCCTTATGTCACTGTTTTCTGAGTGTGCTCATTACTGTATATGTGTGTGTTCACTGCACAGATGGGTTAAATGTGGAGACCAAATTCCATCTGTTCCCAGCACAAGTGTAGAATATATAGTTCTCTGGTATTGACTTATATCGGTACAACCGTTTACAATTTAGACGTACACTTATGGTACGTATGCATGTAAAAAATCCAAGGGTGATCACTGCTCTTTCTGCCTAGTGACCAGAGGTGGAAAAAGTACTGAAAAATAGTAATTATGTAAAAGTACCTTTACTTTACTAAAATTCTACTGAAGTAAAAGTAAAAGTACCCATTTAAAAATCTACTCGAGTAAAAGTAAAAAGTACTCAATTTAAAATTTACTTTAAGTAAAAGTTACATAGTCACTTTTAATCATTTGATGTAAAAAAGTAAAAACAAATCATAAAATAAATTGTTTTTAATGAACAATTATTTCATATAATAATTTGGACCTTTCAGGCAGTATTTGTTCAGACCACCCCATAAAACAAGTGGCATAGGTTTCTATGATTAATTTTATTTCTTTACTTTTAAAAAGTCATGGTAATATAGGTGACTATAAAATGTAATTTTATAGTTTTACAGTTCTTTATAATTTTTAACTTGCCATTGCTATGCTTTAACTGCTACTGACATGTTTTTAAGCAGATTTTTTAAAGATAAAAATACCACCACAAGCTTTCTCAGGTTTGCTGTGGAAGTTTTGAAAGCTGACAGCTCTGTCCGGCGGGGCACATTTTGTATTGCATGAGGACGTTACTGCCTCGTTATTACACGCGCGAGCATGCATTCAAATTTTTTTGTAAATTCAGACAATTGTTTTTTTTTTTTCTTCCCAGCATTTTTTTTACTCAGTAATTAGGAGTTTTTCAATGTAGCAAAGTAAATTACTTATGTCAAAATGCACTTAAGGAAAAGTAAAATTACCTATTTTAAAAACTACATAAAAAATGACAAATTACTCATAAAATCTACTCAATTACAGTAACTTGAGTAAATGTAATTCATTACTTTCCACCTCTGCTAGTGACACATATGTTCTAGAGTTGGATTCTGTCAGGGAGTCAGATACAACAATTGTACAATGATTCAACATTTGTTTAATTACCAACATTTATAAACCAATCAATGTAAAGTACAATGAAATAGAATCCACATGATGATGACAGAAATAAGCCAGGTCTGTTAAAGCACTCACAGCAAATGTTCACAATGTAACAAACACATGAAACCAAGTTCATACCCTGGTCTGGAATTTCAGGAGTGAAAACACTCTTAGTGGGTGTATTTGTGTATATGACCATATATGTGGGTTTTAGAATACACATGTAAGGCGTAGGACTCCATATGGTTATTATTTTAAAGGTTATTATTTTGGTTCCGAACACATTATACTGTAAATCTTTAGTAAGTGGTTATTACATATACAGTGAGGAAAATATGTATTTGAACAACCTGCAACTTTTCAAGTTCTCCCACTGGTCTCTGGTGTCTTTGGACAGCTCTGTGGTCTTAGCCATGTTAGTAGTTTTACTGATTGTGTGGGGTGGACAGGTGTCTTTACGCAGCTAATGACCTCAAACAGGTGCTTCTAATTTAGAATAAATAAATTTAGGATAAAGGTGGACATTTTAGAGGTGGACTAACAGAATTGTTGCTAATTGGCAGTTGTTCAAATACGTATATGCAGCAGTAACACACACACACACACAATTATTTAATAAAATCATACATTGTGATTTTCTGATTTTATTTTACATTATGTCTCTCACAGTGGACATGCACCTAAGATGAAAATTTCAGACCCCTCCCTGACTTCTAAGTGGGAGACCCTGCAAGTCGCAAAGTGTTCAAATACTTATTTTTCCTTTTATAATGTAAATACAGTAAAAGCCCCACAATAATTACACACTCTTTTAGCTTAAATGTTAAAATACACTGCAAAAAATCAATTGGCAAAAACTAGACAAAATATATGCAAATTAAGACAAATATATGTATATTAAGCAAATGGGGTAAGCAAAATGGCAAAGTCTCAAAATGAGTGAAGTAACACCTAAATCAAGCAAAAAAAAATCACTGTTTTTGGGCACAAGAATCAGAATAACTTGATTGCTGCTTGATTGTGCTTATTTTGAGTTCACATTACTTAAAATAAGGTACAAATTCTAAGTAAGAATGATAGAAGATAATTATCCCTAAAATAAGCAAAATAATCTAACACTTACAATGCTTAGTAAGACAAAAAGTCTTATCAGAGAAGAAAATACGATTTATTGCCTTAAATTTAGAAAAATCCACTTGCTAAGATTTAGTTTTTTTGCAGTGTAGGGATTAGAATATTGCCACATGGAGTATTTCAAACTGTCTCAGTTTTGTTGATTTTTAGTTTACTACATACATTGAACACACAAACTGACCCTCTCAAAATGTCTTGATGAATGGACAAAAGAAAATGACCTAAAATAAACTCTTTTTTTCATTGACTTCCATTGAAAGATACGAAGGTTGTCAGGGTCAGGAAGTGATGAAACAAAGGCAAAAAATGGGTAACTAAAAATTTGTATTCAAAACAGACAGGGTCAACACCAATAGGGCAGTAAACATACCAAGGGAGACAGACGGAATCAATTAAATACTCAGCAGGGAGTGAGTGAAGGGCAGGGGTATATATAGTAAGTGAAACAAATAATATCAATATTCAGGTGATTGTGGTCTGGGAGGTGTCATGTGATGATTGGTGCCTGTGTGTGGTGCATTCTGGGCAATAGATTCTGATCAGGACCGGGGAGATTGCTGGTAGACACAGGTGCAGGAGGAATAGATGTGCTTTCTGCACCAGGTGTGACAAAGATTTTATCTTTCTCCTGTTGCTGCTTTGGAGATACATGTTTTTTACTGGACAATATAAAGAATATAAGACAATAAAAAAATCACATGCACAAAACTTCACAAAATCTTAGAACAAATATAATAAGATTTTTTTCCACACATGGCAACGTATATAAAAATATGCAAGTGTTATTTGTCACGAATACAAAATGGAAGGAAAACTAAACAATTCATTTTTTAAAAATCACAAAAAGAGTAATACAGTCAGACCAGTCCAGTTCCTATACCCTCTTCATCCATAGCCATCCCTTTGTATAGTGTGCAGCATGTGGTTTTTCATTGCTTTGTTGAAAAATGCATAGACTTATCTTTAAAAAAATTTTGTCTTGAATGCAGCATGTGTTTGCATTAACGCTGCATCACAGAAGTGTATTGATACTTTATATTCATAACTTAACCTCTATGCAGTACTTTTTATCTTCATATGTTCAGCACTGTTGATGTTGGAATTGGTTTTATTTGATGTTATTTTATCTGCTGAATCTGACAGAAGAGACAGAGTATGAAAACAGACCAGGAACATCTCAGACCTGCATCATTATACATTTATCAGGGCTCTTTATTTGGCCAGAGACAGTTGACTGTTGGATTTTTGATTTGTGCTTTTAAATTCCTATTAATGATATTAATCATCTGTAAGATGTTCATGAGCTAATTAAAAACTATTAAAAATTAATAAAGGACTGAATGAAGACATTTCAGAAGGTCATCTGCAGGCTATGCATGAGATGTGCACACAATGCATTTGCATTTGTTTGTGTGTGTGTGTGTGTGTGTGTAGTCACTGTAAGGTCATTCCTTTGCATTCAATATTGTTTTCCCTCGGTCCTCCTCTCTGGGCTGGACATTGGAATCCAGCATCAGATCCAGCGCCTGAAGGGGTCATATGGATTCAGGCCTGAAAAAAGGACAGATACATCTTGATGTTTAATTTATGGCAGAATTATTTTCCTTCTCTTTCTTTCCATATCTCTCTCTCTCTCTTTTTCTCTCTCTATCTCTCTTGATCACACTGATGAAAGCACCAGCGATATTCCTGCCCTTAAGTATAAACAAAAATGGCTGACTACATCAATATCTGCATATTTAATCCAACTGGGGGAGAGAGTAAAAAAAGAGGCAGAGAGAAAGAAAGAGAGAGAGAGAGAAATACAAAAGTTACCAAAGTGCATTTTCAGCAGGTCAGATTGTATTTTAGGCATCTATTAATTTTAACTTTACACACGCACATGCACGCACGCACGCACGCACGCACGCGCACACACACACACACACACACAAACTGACCACAATGCTCTCTTCTGACTCTAAAATTGAAGGAGGGATAGAGCCACCCAAAAATAATGATGTTATGTTAGACATGAACAACATAAAGGAAAAACCCTTGTCTGTTTGTACGTGTGTGTGTGTGTGTGAGAAAGAGATGATCGAGAGTAATTGTTAGAGAGCATTCAGAGTGCTCATCCCTCTTACAGCACAATAACCATAAAAGTCCAGACACACTGGCTGCCCTCTCAGATAAACGAGTGTGATTCTGTCCGTCTCTGCTGACGGAGAGCACCATTCCCTCCGTCATTTCTCATGCTCGTCTGCCTCTCCGAGTCATTATTCTGTCCGTAGATGACTTCAATTTTCCACTTCTATGCCCTGCTAGACTGCTAAACACACGCACACACACACACTTTGGCCTGTAGTGTGTGTGTACATGGGTGCTGGAATATTCCAAGCTGGAATATTACTGCAATAAGAAGCCACGTTAAACTAACTACACCTCATTTATTAACAGGAGAAAGAGAGAGAGATAGAGATAGAGAGAGGTGGAGAGTGAATGAGAAAGTAAAAGAGTGAGTGAGATAGAGAGTGGAAGAGTGAGGAAGGGATTTCAAGAGTGAGTATGAAACAATAAAAATTAAAAGACAGTGAATGAAAGAGAGTGAAACAGAGATTGGAACAATAAGAGAGTGAAACAGATTGGAATAGAATGAGAGTAAGAATGTGAAAAAAGAAGGTTAGTAAAAGAGACAAAGAGTGAAATAAAGAGACTTAAACAGATTGAAAGAGTGAGGGTAAGAGACAAAGTGAAAAAGAGAGTGAGATACAGAGTAAAACAGATTGGAATAGTGAGAGACAGAGTGAAACGGATTGGAGGAGTGAGAGACAAAGTGAAACAGATTGGAGGAATGAATGTTAGAGACAGAGTGAAACAGATTGGAAAAGTGAAAGTGAGAGAGTGAAACAGATGGGAAGACTGAGAGACAGTGAAACAGATTGGAAGAGTGAGAGTGAGAGAGTGAAACAGATTGGAAGAGCAGGGATGAGAGACAGTGAAACAGATTGGAAAAGGGAGAGACAGAGTGCAACAGATTAAAAGAGTGAAAGACAGAGTGAAACAGATAGGAAGAGTAAGGGTGAGAGACAGAGTGAAACAGATTGGAAGAGTGATAGACAGAGTGAAACAGATTGTAGGAGTGAGAGGCAGAGTGAAACAGATCGGAGGAATGAAAGACAGAGTGAAACAGATAGGAAGAGTAAGGGTGAGAGACAGAGTGAAACAGATTGGAGGAGTGATAGACAGAGTGAAACAGATTGTAGGAGTGAGAGACAGAGTGAAACAGATTGGAGGAGTGAGAGACAGAGTGAAACAGATTGGAGGAGTAAAACAGAGTGAAACACATAGGAACAGTAAGGGTGATAGACAGAGTGAAACAGATTGGAAAGTGAAAGACAGAGTGAAACAGATTGTAGGAGTGAGAGACAGAGTGAAGCATATTGGAGGAGTGAAAGACAGAGTGAAACAGGAAGAGTAAGGGTGATAGACAGAGTGAAACAGATTGGAAGAATGATAGAGTGAAACAGATTGGAGGATTGAGAGACAGAGTGAAACAGATTGGAGGAGTGAGGGTGAGAGACAGACATCATAAAATAGATTAGAAGAGTGGAAGTCGGAGACAGAGTAAAAGTGAAAAGTGAGAGTGAGAGAGTGAAACAGATTGGAAGAGTGAGAGTGAAGCAGATTGGAAGAGTGAGAGTGAAACAGACTGGAAGAGTGGGGATGAGAGACCGTGAAACAGATTGGAAGAGTGAGAGAAAGAGACTGGAAGAGTAAGAGTGAGAGAAACAGAGTGAAACAGATTGGAAGAGTGAGACACAGATTGGAAGAGAGTGAGAGAGAGAGTGAAACATTGGAAGAGTAAGAGTGAGAGACAAAGTAAAACAGATTGGAAGCGTGAGGGTGAGAGAGAGAGAGAGAGAGAGAGAGAGAGATATGAAGACAGGTGGTAAGAAAGAGAGAGAGAGAGAGAGAGAGAGAGAGAGAGTGGGATGAGGTGAGACAGAGGGAGAGAAGACAGAAAGAGGTAGAGACAGTTATTCCCCTTCATTCACACTTCGGCCAACCAAGATCAAGATCCTTTTAGAGAGAGGCTGACACACACACACTCCTCCCTCGACCCTCAGTCTTCAGTCTGCAGGAGAACTCTCTCTCTCTCTCTCTCTCTCTCTGTTTCTCTCTTTCTCCATCTTTCTTTCTCCCTCCTGCTAAGTTGTCACATCGTATCGGTGGTGATGAGGGGGGGAGGGGTCAGGGTTGGGGCGTCGCCTCGGGGCTCGTCGCCGAGCAACAAAAGAGCCGCTCAGCTCGCGTTAGCCCTGCTGTCGGCCAATCAGGTTTGACGGAACACGGGCGCGGTCCGCCGCTAGCCTTCAAATGCTAAGTGCTTCATTAGGCACCTTTCATATCGCCGTCGCCCCCGGCAACCCACTTTACACCCGCCGTCCCAGAGAGCGCCTCCGCGAGAACTTCAGCTCTCCGGCAGGCCACAACCACACACACTAACACACACACACACACACACACACACTCACATACATCCTGACATACTGACAGACACTCTGTCACTCACACACGAGAACAAACCGCTGATTCACACTCTCCATCTTTCACACTGCTCCACAGTCTGTGTGGCTGTGGCTGAACTTGTGGTCAGCAATCAGTGTGATCACCTTGTGTGTGTTTGTACGCGTGCGTGACTGTTTACATATCATTACAGTTTGTGGTTTATGGTTATATTAGTGCATTCTGTGTGTGTGTGTGTGTGTGTGGCCTGAAGCAGACCAGATGCCTGAAGCCCCTTCTGTCAAGATGGAGAGATCGGACTAAGTGAGAAACACGAAAGAGCAGCCCACCGGGGGAAAGTGTGTGTGTATGTGTATGTGTGTGTGTATTTGTCTTAAGTGAAACATTCAACAAGTTCTAGATATTGATAATAATGGTGAGTTCCATGACAAATGACAAAAAAATGTACGGTGTATCTATTTGGGGTAGAATTGGCTACATTATTATTTTATTGAATTACAACCTACAGAATCTACTCAAAACATTTGAGGCAACAGTTTTCAGTCACTTACTTTGAGTAGCACTCACAAAATAAGGTAACTTTTACGTAATATTCCTTAGTACACCACTCAAAAGTACATTGTTCCTATTGTGTCCTGGCATCATTTATGTGCACGGTATTTGTCCCCATACGCGGTGTAAGTAAGTTACATTTATTTATAAAGCACATTTAAAACCAAAGTCCTGTACAATTACAATCCAAGAAAAAAAAAACACAATGCAAAACATTAAGAAGATAAAAAAAGCACAATGATAAAAATAAGTTTTCAGCCTTGTTTTGAAAACTGAAACAGAGAGGGCGGACATAACGTCCAGTGGTAAGCTATACCAAAGTTGCAGTGCTGCAACTGCAAAGGCTCGATTACCCCTGAGCTTTACCCAAGACCAAAGAACAGCAAGGAGCAACTGGTCCAAAGACCTCAAAGACCTGGAATGGGAGAGAGGTTCTACAGGTGCTGGTCAACAAATTAGAATAATTTGAAATAGTGCAATCATGAAATTCTTTGAATGCATTTTTTGTGCAGAAAGCAAATCAGGTGTTCACCGCACCTGTCCTACTCGTTAGACTAATCACAGAACTCGTTACCTGGAAAAAAAATTGCTCAGCTGAGCTTTCCAAAAGGCCCATTTAGGCCATTTAAGTGTGACACTGCTCAGGGCCTGTCTATCTGTCCGTCTTTCTTTTCTCTCTGTCTGTGTTTCCATCTCTGCTGCACTGGAGGTCCAGCAGTGATGATGGAGGGAGATCAGTGGTTAGTCCATTAAGGTCAGACCACACCAATCCAACAAAAAACGTAAAACAACCAACGTGAGCCAACATTCTAGAATGAAAAGAAGGGCAGCGTATCCACCTTGTTCTGCCATGCCTACATTTAAGAGTAATTTTTTCTGCATTTGTGTTAGAATATCTGGTCAGTTCATATTAAATGTTTTTGTTTGTATCGTATTTGAAATAAATGCAGTCTGAAGTGGCTGCTGCTGTGGACACTGATCATAAAGTAGCTAGCTATGCTACCTCTGCATTCCAACAAGCTATTTTTTCAACCTTACATAACAACCTTATTTTCATGCAACACACAAAAAGATAGGAGTGATGTGCAGAGCTAACTAATTGATATACACTGCCTTCCAGAGAAGAGCAGCTGCATCTGAGCTTCAGAAAAGAAAACCTGTTTCTCTGGGTAAGGATGTTGTGGTGTAGGTGTATCATCTAGAAAATGGTAAGAGCTGATGTAAAGGTGTTTGGCTTAATGTGTTAAATTTAGCCGTCAACTACAGACACAGCTCCATGGGACATGGTAACATGTGGAATCAGCACTGTGTACCAATATTGAGTTATTTATACAACATAACTGGCTAGCTAATGTAAAACAGAACCAAGGGGTTCACTGATAAATAGGTAGTATAGGAACAGATTTTTTTTGTATTCGTTTCCATGACAATGCATGAATTAATGCATGCTGTTACTTAAAATATCTGTTAAATGTGTACATGAGAATAAAGAACACCATACAACTAATGTTAAGACCTACAGTATTAGCTTGTAAATCTATAAACACGCTTGTCAATTGACTTATCCTGACTTGATTTCAAAAGGTGGTCTCCAAAGAACTACCTCAAGGTATTTTTTTTAAATAAAACTACCTGTGTATTTTAAAGATTGTCAGGGCTCTCAAAATTACCAATAAATTGTGAAGCTACTTAGAGCCCTGTTTGATGGTGGAAAAGTGCTATGCTCCTGTTAGCATTGTTTTTGTTTTTTTCGAAATGCTGAGGGTGAAAGGAGGTGGACTATTCAACAAAGGTTTAAACTCATTTTCATGGGATATCACAAAGGAATCCAGGAAACAATGTAAGTCACATGGAGTTGGAACACCTCTCAAAAAAAGCTACAGATCAGTTACCTAAAGGGCCGAGGAGTTACGTTCGCAAGAGCTATCAGTGGTGTGAAGTAATGAAGTAGAAATACTTCGATACCTTACTTAAGTAGAAATTTTGGGTATCTATACTTTAGTGGCATAATTATTTTTTAGACAACTTTTTACCCTTGTGATGCTCTAATGGTGAATTTGAAATGTTTGTTACAGGCCAAGACATGCCAAGGTTTGCTTGCTAGGTCTAGGCTATGATTCAGGCCCCGTCCACACGAACCCGGGTGTTTTTAAAAATTGAGGTTTTTGTATCCATTTTTAAAAACATCTTTGTCCGCACAAGCAGCGTTTTCAGAAATATCCCTGTCCAGAGAGAAACGCCATACCACTCAAAAACGCTGAAATGAACAGGGATTCTCTAGGCATTTGGAAGTTTGCTCGTCACTCCTCAGCAACAACTACTTCATTATTAAAATTGTCCCACCAGGTGCTTGTTGGTCCAGACCTGGGCCAGAACCTTCAGATAGGAGGATCGGAATAGGAGGAAATCAACTATCTGCCCTCAATGAGGCGAGCTGAGTGATGCAGCAGGAAAACTAGCATTACAGTGTTACTCCAAAACCACAGAGCTAACCCAGCTAACTAAAGAAGCACAGAGTTTAAAACACGTAATGTAAAAATGCTTAATGTGTTTTCTTTCCACAGAAGCCTGTAATAAGGACGAATCTTAACTGGTTTAATGTTACTAAAACAACGAACCAAAAACACCAATCTTCTTATTTTTCACAGCATAATAAACTTAATCAGAATCTATAAACAAATCACTATAACTCACATTACTAACCTGCTGTAAAATCCAGAGAGCTGGGGAGTAAACAGGCTGGATGAGGAGCTCTAGTAACAGTAAATGATGTATTTTGAGTTTGCTGGTGTAGTTGGTCTGTCAGTACATCCAGGGTGGTGTTGGAGCAGTGTAATTAAAGCTCATACCAATAGAGCAGCGTGTAGAACAGACAACACACCACTATCACTTGTCTCAGCTACACTGGTAAAATGGGTTACATCGTTTAAAGCTGGTTCTGGGTAATTCCACGCTGTTTGGTCAGAGATGGGCAGTTAGTTCACTAGTTGAATCAGCTGGGTGTAATACTGTAAAAATACGGCCGGAGTTCGCTGTTGTTGCGCCGAAAAGAGTCCCGTTCAGGGGTGGGTTTCCCGAAAGCTTCGTAATGCTAAGAACTTCGTTAACTCGTACTTAAGATTGATCGTTAATTAAAGAGTGTTTCCCAAACCCGTGCGTAACTAAAGTACTGCGTAAACTCGCTCGCAGATTAACGAGTGCCCTGACCCAGTCGTTATTTTTAGAGAGCTTCTTTAGGGGATCTCTACTTGCAGTTCAGCACCTTAAACACCAGGGACCGCCAATTTTAAGGGAGAAAAATGTTCATTTCCGTGGTTGAAGCAATTATATTATATTACTAATAATTATATTATATTATATTATATTATATTATATTACATTACATTACATTACATTAAATTATATTATATTATAATATTCCCCGTGTCTGCGGGTGCTCCGGTTTAATCCCAAAGTCCAAAGACCTAATTGGATGTCGGATAAAAATTAAAAACTGACCCTTAGGTGTGAGTGTGTGAGTGGATGTGTCTGTGTGTCTGTCTGTGTCTGTCTGCCCTGCGACGGATTGGCGGCCTTTCCAGGGTGTATAGCCGGCAGTTATAGACTCCAGCCCCCCCCCCCCCGCGACCCTAAACGGATAAAGCGGTTGACGATGAGTGAGTAAGTGAGTGAATGAGTTATATTATATTATATTATATTATATTATATTATATTATATTGCCATATAATGCCATATATAATGCCAATTTGTCTGTGGCTTGTAGTCTAACTGGGCAAACCCATTATTAAAATCCAGATTCCTGCAGATGATGCTCACGGTCTAAGCAAAGCTGCAAAGTCACCAAGTCCGTGGATTCTGTAATCAGGCTGTTACTGTGGAATACACGCAAATATACACAATTCCCACCAGACCGGGAATTACTGCACAACATTATATATTTCCATGCTATTGGGAAAATTCCTGGTACTGTAGGTCCGGTGCAGGGGACGCCTGCGTTGTCTTTAATCACACCTACGCGTATTGTAAAGGGTATCGGTGAATGTGCAGGTAATATTTAATATTATTCCTTAATCAGGTGATTCTAACCAACATTGTGGCCGTACATCTAGGCAAACTCTGGGGTGTGTCAGCTCACAAATATATAAATACCAGTCAAAAGTTGGACACGTCTCATTCAATGTTTTTTTTTTTTTTTTACATTGTGGATTAATATTAAAACCATGAAAACTATTAATTGACGCATATGGAATTATCTAGTAAACAAAAAGGTGCATGGCCTTAACAATCCCCTGACCTAAACCCAACTGAGATGGTGATTTGGATGAGCATACTCATGTTGGTATAATATATATAACATACGTATATGTATTATTATATTATTTTTATATTTTTTATATATTATATTTTTTATATTATTATTAATAATTATAATAATAAATTAATATTACTCGCCAAATTACTATTAATAATATTAGTATAATATATATTAATATAATATATATATATATATATATATATATATATATATATATATATATATATATATATGTATGTATATATATTAACAATAATAGTTTTAAAAAAGTAAAAAAGTTTAATTTTTTTTAATAGATTAGATTTTCGAGTATTTATTTAGTCATATGTATCTTTAGGAGTATTTTATTAATACCAAAGTACATCCTTTTGTAATTTAAATTTCAGAATATGTATAATATTGATGATTACAACACATTTCTACGTTTTTAGGGTGTAATAGTGAATAAATACTGCATATTGGCAATGTTGAATCGATATTTGTGGATCGATTGAGCGCGCTGTGTCGGGGGAGGAGTCAACAAAGACGTTCTTTAACTTCGTTCGTTAATTTTCGCGTTGCGAAGCTCTTTGGGAAACACTGGCAGAACGAGCCAGTTCTGCCAGTGTTTCCCAAAAGAACGAGACAGTTCTGCGAGTGTTTCCCAAAGAGCTTCGCAAAGTGGAAATTAACGAACAAGTTTAAAGAACGTCTTTGTTGACTCCTCCTCCGACACAGCGCGCTCAATCGATCCACAAATATCGATTCAACACTGCCAATATGCAGTATTTATTCACTATTAGACCATAAAAACGTAGAACTGTGTTGTAATCATCAACATTATACATATTCTGAAATTTAAATTACAAAAGGATGTACTTTGGCATTAATAAAATACTCCTAAAGATACATATGACTAAATAAATAATAAAAAATCTAATCTATTTTAAAACATTAAACTTTTCTTACTTTTTTAAAACTATTACTGTTAATATATATTATATTAATAGATATTATACTAATATTATTAATAGTAATATTGATAGTAATATTAATGTATTATTATTATTATTATTATTATTATTATTATTATTATTATGAATAATTATATAAAAATAATATAATAATACTTATACGAATGTATATAAAAATATGTTTTATATACACTCTATGAGGCTCCTGCTCATCCTAAATCACTCAGTTGAGTTTAGGTCAGGGGATTGTGAAGGCCATGCACCTTTTTGTTTACTAGACAATTCCATATGCGTCAATTAATCGTTTTCATGGTTTTAATATTAATCGCCAATGTAAAAAAATAAAAAATAAAATAATTAAATGAGACGTGTCCAACTTTTGACTGGTACTTATATATTTGCGAGTTGACACACCCCAGAGTTTGCCCAGATGAACGGCCACAATGTTGGTTAGAATCACCTGATTAAGGAATATTATTAAATATTACCTGTACATTCACCGATACCCTTTACAATACGTATAGGTGGGATTAAAGACACCGCAGGCGTCCCCTGCACCGGACCTACTTTGCAGCTTTGCTTAAACCGTGAGCATCATCTGCAGGAATTCATGCTGATTGCATTTCTTGCAGCATTAATGTCAAGAACTCCAGCATCGCTAATCTGGATTTTAATTATTTATTCGTGGGTTTGATTGGTCAATTCCAATATGCCCAGTTATACTACAAGCCACAGACAAAGTTGGCATTATAATATAATATAATATAACATAACATAACATAACATAATATAATATAATAATATTGATAATTATATAATAATATAATTGATTATAATTAATAGTAATATAATATAATTGTTCAACCACGGAAATAATATTTTTTCTTCTTCAAAATTGGCGGTCCCTGGTGTTTAAGGTGCTGAACTGCAAGTCGAGATCCCCTAAAGAAGCTCTTTAAGAATAACGACTGGGTCAGATCACTCGTTAATCTGCGAGTGAGTTTACGTAGTACTTTAGTTACGCATGAGTTTGGGAAACACTCTTTAATTAACGATCAATCTTAAGTACGAGTTAACGAAGTTCTTAGCGTTACGAAGCTTTCGGGAAACCCACCCCAGATCTCTAAGCTAATGCTAAACCAAAAGCAGACATGCGCAGACTCGCTGTGTGACGTCAGCGTTTACAGAAAGCTCCGTTTCCCCGTCCACAGGGCTCCGCTGGGAGCTGAGTTTTCATCTCCGCCTTGGAAGGCGTCTTCGAAAAGCTCCGTTTTCGTGTGGACGGGGCCTCAGTGTTGAAAGTTCGTTTGGAAAGCTTGTGTGAGCTTTTAACTTTATGAGTTTAGGTGTAGAGGTAGATAATCTAGTTCCAAAAAAGTCAACATCCATCCCAGGATTTCGCTCCCATTGCCTGGCTGGCTCTGGAGCTAATTTGACCTAATTCCTGGGATGGATTTTTAATTTCTGGACCTGGATTACCCACCTTTAGCTATGTGTGAGTTTGGATCATCTTTAAAGAACCATTCTAGGTTTCAAGCTGAGTAAGAGCGTTGTGAGTAGGCAACACTTGCATCAAAGCAAAAGCTTCTACTTTATCCTCTTAACGCGCCCTGGCCCACCCGCGGGCCAGAAAAATATCATAATTAATATCTGGCTGTGTTTATGAATAATTATAGGCTCAACACACAATATGCCATATATTGAAGCTAAGCATCTCTGGTTTTCAGTTGTCTAGCATATTTAGCTGTATTTCCTTTTTGGAAATAAACATTTGCAGCGAAATATGCCCTTTTTAATAAAAAATATTATTCATAATTTGCATATTTGCGTTTTTCGCATGTCTATAATAGATTCATTGCGGACATGTAATACATCATTCAAACCGTCTAACTCTCGTGATTATGGAACTGCAAAGCATTTCACTGTAAGGTTCCTGAATTATAGCTGAAAGAGTGTTTGGCTTTTTTATCCAGTTTTACAGCAGCTTGTGTAATACCCCTGGGTTTCTAGAGGTCAACAGTCATACACACTTAGCCCTACCAGCGCTTACCTCTCCCTGCTGCTTCACAATCACTCCAAATCAGTAAATCCATCAATCCATTCAACAGTAATCCTAATTTATGTCAAAGCAGTGCTTATAATATCGATCATTTAATCATTTAAGCAGAATCAACAGTGTCTTCTCTGAAGCAAAACATGTGAATGAAATCTGTCGGCCAATCAGGTGGCGCGTTAGGCGTAGAGAGCACTGTGGCGGGGTCTGTAACCCGACACTGTCACTGAGCAGAGCTGACTGTCAGAGGCTTATGTTTATAAGGTAATTTTTCCCCTTAAATTACTTTTGTTAGTAGTTTTAAATGCATTACTTTTATACTTTTACTTAAGTAAAAGGTTTGAGTTAATACCTCAACTTCTACAAAAGTATTTTTAAACCCCAGTATCTATACTTCTGCTTGAGTAATGATTGTGAATACTTTTTACACCCTTGGGTACTATATGCAGCAACGGTCCGTAAAGTGAGTGCAGGAAAATGTACAATAACAAAGGAAAAAGGAACAGGCATGAAGCAGGTCCAAAGACTTGTGCTAGGACATCCACACCCAAAGCTCTCTCCTTTGCAGTGACAGTGGGAAATAACTGTTGCTGCTGCATGACAAACCCAAATTTGCTACACTTTCTTTTTTTTTTTTGAGTGTAGTCTCCATTCCATAGGGTCAAGGCAAGTCCATGACAAAGATTTCACAAATTACATTAAGGGTAAATGAAATAAAAAATAAAATAGCACTAGCTATGCTAGCCTGGGACCAGTGTTGGGCACGTTACTTTGAAAAAGTAATTAGTTATAGTTACTCGTTACTTCTCCAAAAAAGTAACTGAGTTACTAACGGAGTTACTCCACTATAAAAGTAATTAGTTACCAGTAAAAGTAACTATGCGTTACTTTTTATTATTCGCCCATCAAAAAAAAAGGAAATCAAGTATGCATTTACTATTATTATTAGAAAAATAACAAACGAAAATGAACCCAAAATGTTGACAAAAATATAATCTAACGAATTTCAAAAAAACAAAACGAAATTCTCCACAGAACCAAAGAAAATTACTAAAACTTGTAATACTGAAAAAAAACGGAAAAAACGGAAAAACACGTCTGGGGATGAAATTAAACAAACCAAGCCACACTCAAAGGAAATATGTATATATAAACAAAACAAAATAATGGACAAAAACAACAATCTAATGACCGTTAAAATGCTATTAATATAACAGCTTCACCAAAAGAGAATAGAGCTTAGATCGGGCCCAAAAAATCCGACCCGACCCAGCCGGAGCCCGTGCACGTTCTGCCCAGCCCGAACCATGAACTGTCATTATGAGCCCGAGCCCGACCCGACCCGCCCCATAAACTGGCTGTTTTCGGGCTGATTGAATGAGCGAAATATAATCAGAATTATGTTAATTAACACTATGACATAAAAGCATAGAACTATTATTTAATTTAAATGATTTTTAAGAACAGCTACACACAATGCTGCAAGTCAAGCGGAGGCGTTCACGTGCGCCCAGAGCTACGTGATTACATTTTTCATTTTTATTATAGTTTAATTTTATTTATTTATTTTTTTTCTGTTCAGTAAGTTTTTAGGGTGGGCTTGCTAGTTTTTATTAGTTTTCACACATCTCACCTGAGAGATCGATCTAAGAAACGTGAGAGAGAAAGAGAGAGAGAGAGAGAGAGAGAGAGAGAGAGAGAGAGAGAGAGAGAGTTTAATTAAACACGAAAATTAGGGTATTCTATCAGTAATTTCAGTTCGTTTTAGTTAGTTTTATAAACACAAAATACAGTTCGAGATCATGTTTTTTTCCTTTTAATTACCGTTTTTATTAGATTCAGTTAAGATTTCGTTCGCTTTAGTGAACAATAATAATTGGTTACTTAGCAACATTGCACTGCAAAAAACGATTCTTGAGCCCAGTAAACTTTGCTCATTAATATGAGAAGATTTTACCTAAAATTATACTTTTTGAACTATGCTTAATTAAAACAGTATGTACAACCCAATATTTTGTGTGTTTATTTTGTTTAGAAATTTGGAGAAATATTGCATGAATATTTGAGTAAAATCAACATGATTTGAGCCCAGTGATGTTTGCTCATTATAATGAGAAGATTTTACCTAAAATTATACTTTTCGAACTTTGCTTAATTACAAAAATAAGTACAACCCAATAGTTTTAGTGTGTATTATGTTAAGATTTTGTTACGCCTAACTAAATATTTTAAGGCTGCTTGGGAGACCACGAGGCACTGATACAAGTACTTATCTCCACTGATGAAGAACTTTTGGAAGGCAGCGAGCATGGACTGCATGGGTAAGAGCACAGTGACTGATTATTTTTGAGATATTTACAGTTGTGAGTTATCTGTGTAGTTTAAGTTGGTTTTAGAAACACGGTGCTTCAGTGAACTGTGTTGGCCTGCAGCTATAGGCAAGCATCAAACCGAAAGAAAGGGCAAATATAGCTAGCTAGCACGTAGGCTAACCACCCGGGTGGCTATTCCGGCACTGGGCGCGTACAAACCGGACTGGGCCGTCATGCTAACACCGCATTAGCGACCCCGGTGAGTAGACCAGAGTCGGTCTAGCTGGCTTAATCAACTTATTTTTAGCGTGCCGTAATGCTAACACCGCGTTAGCGTGCTGTAATGCTAACACAGCGTTAGCGTGCCGTAATGCTAACACAGCGTTAGCGTGCTATAATGCTAACACCACGTTAGCGTGCTGTAATGCTAACACAGCGTTAGCGTGCTATAATGCTTACACCGCGTTAGCGTGCACCGCATTAGAGACCCCGCCAGTAACGCCAGACCAGAGTCGGTCTAGCTGGCTAATCAAAGTATTGTTCGCGTGCTATAAGGCTAACGCATGTTAGCTACAATGATTTGCCACTTCAACCCCTTTTTTACATTCTCCTTTTCACTGAGCAGCTTGGTGCACTTAGTTCTATAATTATCAGTGTTGGGAATAACAGCGTTATAAGTAACGGCGTTAGGTAACGACGTCATTTTGTCAGTAACGGGATAAAATAATTAATTACTTTTCCTGTCGTTACAACGCCGTTGACGTTACTGGTGATTAAAAGCAGTGCGTTACTATATAATGATATAATAACAGTAATTCAAGCGGACCCCTGCCCAGGCTAGTGAGTAGTAACAGGTGTTTCACCATGAACTGTGACCTATAGAGATCTGTGACTCCAGGTCTAAACAGGTGACAGTTCTCGGTGTAACACCTGTTGAACTTGACACGCTCTTAACACGCCCTGGCCCGACGGCGGGCCAGATAAATATAATAATTAATATCTGGCTGTGTTTATGAATAATTACAGGCTCAATATATCAATGACAGCCTGCTGACTCTCAGGATTACGGAGCTGCAAACCGTTTTA
This sequence comes from Astyanax mexicanus, assembly GCF_023375975.1. NCBI lineage: Eukaryota > Metazoa > Chordata > Actinopteri > Characiformes > Acestrorhamphidae > Astyanax > Astyanax mexicanus. Next base: position 42,584,721 of record NC_064408.1, on the reverse strand, counting down.
CTGTCGGATGTACGGTTCCTGAATAAGAGTGCGTTAGACGGTTCGGTCTGTGAACACGCTCTTTGATCCGCCTGGGGTTACTACAGTACACCCCTCACACACAAACAGAGAATATCAGCGCGTACCTCAGAGTCCGGGCTTCAGAACCCCTCCAAACATCACAACATCCATCAGTCCAGTCTCCAGTAATCCTCATATCCGAGCACTGCTTTTAGAAAAAATATTATCAACTTTAACGGTTTATTTTAGGAGTTTCTCTTTGTTCTACAGCGATAAACTGCGCATGCGCGTTTCCATGGGCTTCAGCCTGAGAAAAAAAAGAGGTCTGGGCTCAGCCAATCAGGTGGCGAGTTATGCGGGACAGAGGTGGTAGCCAATCAGAGCCAGTGTTTTTACACGTGTGCCGAAGCACACCTGTGACACTCTCTGTAACTGTTTACTTTTTGCTTTTGCTTTTTTTTTTATAAAAAAAAAATGTTTTTTTAAAGGATTTTATTCTGCTCTATTCTGATGTGCAATAAATATAAAAAGTTATGTACAAACACCTTTCTGATCTACTTATTTCAACTGACTGTAAAAATGCTTTTTTTCAGTAATTGGCCTGCAGGTTAGGGAGACAAAGGGATAAAATATTATTTTTGTTTCTACACTGTTTTACAGAGTTTTTGTAGATGAGCATAAAACACATGTATTTCTATAATTACAGACTGTTTGTTAAAAAAAAATAAATGGAGTTCATTTGAAATGGTCTAAGACTTTTTTTTTAACTGCTTTTAAATATTTAATGTTCAGCTGCTCAACCTGCTGTCTTGCTCATGTTCATCTTACAATATTAAGTTAAGTTAATATGAAGTTTATTCACTGGACAAAGACATTTTTTTATGTGAAGGCGTAAAGTGATTTTTTTTGTACTGTCAGTATTAAGACTTTTTGAAAAAAGGACAAAAAACTTTTCTTAGTTTTATTTAAGAATATGGTGCAACATTTTTGCAAACGTATTATTAAGTATTGCCAGTTTAAGATTTTTGTTAAAAATGAGTAAAAAAATATTTGTTGGTTCTACGTAAAAATATGGTGCAACATTTTTGCAACCTTATTATTAAGTAATGTCAGTTTAAGATTTTAGTTAAAAATGACTAAAAAATATTTGTTGGTTCTACGTAAAAATATGGTGCAACATTTTTGCAACCTTATTATTAAGTAATGTCAGTTTAAGATTTTAGTTAAAAATGACTAAAAAATATTTGTTGGTTCTACGTAAAAATATGGTGCAACATTTTTGCAGCCTTATTTTTAAGTAATTTCACTGTAATTTTTTTTTGTAAAAATGACGAAAAATGTTTCTATGGGTTTACGTAAAAACATAGTGCAACATTTTTGCAAGCAAATTATTAAGCAATATCAGTTTAATATTTTAATTAAAAGTTATCAAAAAAGATTTGTGGGTAACACTTAAAAACAAGCTTGCAAAAACGTTGCACTATATTTTTAAGTAAAACCAGCACATCATTTTTTACAGTGTGTGATATAAAAATAGGAGCCCTATTTCGGGTCGGTCCTCGGGTCAGGTCGGGTTCTGGCAGAGAAGCTAGGCTCTAAAAGAGAAAGCAGCAGCGCCACAAAAACCGGAGCAGCTAAAAAGAGCTTAACGTCCTTAAATCGGAACTTGGGCTGTCCACGGCAATCACTGAATTAATTAGAGCACGCAAATCGTCACAATTTTGCCTCACTTCACCACGCCAAACCACAGGCACAGCGGCCAGAAGCTCAAGTTCACCGGAAAGAGGAGAGGTTAACCAGGGCAAAGCGAAGTTAAAAAAAAAGTTAATAGAGCGGCTAAAATAACGTGCATTAACGGGGCGTCGGAAATGGTAACGGCGTTATAGTTACAGTAATTAGTTAGATTACTCGTTACTGAAAAAAAGTAACGGCGTTAGTAACGCCGTTACTCCCAACACTGCCTGGGACCACCCACTTCAACTGAAGGTGCACGATTTTGAAGGTGTTAGGGCAGGAGACTTTCATCCTGGTAATTGTTGTAAAACACTGTGGTTAGGTTGTGTGAGCAGATAAGGATGTGATGGCAGAAAGTGGCATAGTTACAAAAACACTGCTCTTAGCTCCAGCAGGTTGGTGCGCGTCTATCATAGTGGCAAAGGCTCACGTCACAGTGATGGCACACTTTTACATGTCAGGAGCTAAGAGAGCTGAGAGGAGCTCATCTGCAAAGCCCTGACAGATAGGGATGCCTAACTGAGTACAAATGTGCAGCTGCCTGAAGAATAAGTTGGAGCTGTTTTGAACCAGCAAGGACACCCCTTGCTGGTTGAAAGCTGACTGTAAAATATCAGTAAAAAAGCAAGCATTTGTTGGGCCAGTCACCTCACCTTGGCTGAGGGATGGCATTGTCTCATCCATTGAGCACTGAGGGGCCAAAACGTAGCCCATGCTGGGGTTATGTGCTTGTTGTTCTGCTGTTGGGTTTCTGGCATAGCGTGCTGCTTTTTCCGAAGACTTGGCCTTTTTTTTAGTTTCAGCACTTAAAATAAAAGCTAGGTAATGCAATCCAAGCAGCTCTGTGTAGTTACTTAGATCCAAGCCCATAGACGAATACTTCGCCAGTTTGTGAACTTCAGTGTTAAAAGCCTGTTCAGTACTCACAAGGTAGCAACAGTCTGCTGGCTAAAGGGGGCTGCAAGTGTAGGATGATGGATGGCATGATAACAGGCTGCACATATGCCAGACTCAACGGGCAAAGGAATTGCCAAGATTGTGAACTTTGGTGCTAAAATGAACAGAGCATCTCAAGAGACTACTATTCTTGAAAATCTGCAATGGAGATAAACAATTCAACAAAAATAAATCAAGCAAAAAACAATGAATCTAATAAGGGCAAAAACTTGAACTTGCAGCTTGAGCTTTTGAATGTTAGGAAAAGAGGATGAGTGACTTGTGCACCACCACATTTTTATCATGTATAGTGGTGCCACACTTAGCTTACTGTTACTTTTTATTACATTTATGGTTACATATAACTGTATGGAGGGAAGATTTTTAATCTGGGGTAGTGTTAATGGGGATGACGATACTGAAACATTATTAATAGAAAAGAATATTCTAGAACTGAATAGATGTAAGACAGCATTTTTATGTAGTGTTAATAGTGGTGACCACACTAAAACAGTAATAATGGAGGAAACGTTCTAAAACTAAGTTGAGAACAGCGTTTTAGGATGTTAAAGGATGTGAATGTTCTAGAAATATTATAACTCATTGTTAATGGAGGTTAACATTCTAAATTTTTGTTAATGTTGTACACCAGGACCCTCTTATGCTGTTTAATTGTCTTCTTTTTTCTAACTGTTTTGTTTTACTTCTTCAGAGTGGTGCATTCAGCTGAGCACATCATCCCGACTGTGGTGCTGCAGGCCATGTGTGCTCTGAAGCAGGATTGTTACTGGGACTACCACACAGACACACAGGATTATTATTATTATTATTTATTATTATGTAAATGTATACAATAACCTATTATTTCCTTTTTGTTCCATATTTTGAATTTCTTCTAATTGTTTTCATAATTTTTTGCATTTTTTTGACCCCTCATTTCTTCACTAATTTCTTCTTTATTTACTCCATCATCTCATATTTTCCCCTTTCTTATTTATCTTTTCGGTTTCTCCTGCTTATTGTTTTCTTTTCTTTTTTTCTGTTCTGTTCTCTTCTTTTGTTCTTTATTTTAATTTTTCTTTATTTTCTTTTTTATTTAATTAACGTTTGCTTATTTCTCTTATTGTAGAGTATTATTGCTTCTCTTTCATTCTCTTGTGTCCTCTTTTTTCTTATTATTGATTAATTTTCTCTTTCTCTTTTCATCGCCTATTGTTTATTCTCCTTTCATCTCTCTTTTTTACTATAGTAAAACAAACCTATATACTATAGTTGCCTGTTTTTTATTATAGATTACTATAGATTGTTACTTATTTTAGCTTCTTTTATTGTTTATTCCCTGCCTGTCTTTTCTTCTTATTGGATGTTCTCCATGTACCTTTCTTATTTTTTCTCTTTACTAGTTTCTTTCTTTTTTTCTTCACTAGTTTCTGATAATATCTTCTCTTTACAAGTCTGTTTACTTTACATGTTTTATACATGTCTTCTTTTCTATGAGCTTCTCTTTTTTCTTTTGTTTCTTCCATAGATTGAGTGGAGGGGGTTGTGGGGGGTTGGTGATTTGTAAAAGGCCCAAAATTCAAATATTTAATTTAAAAAATAATTTCGTCATTTCCCCTTACTCTATCTTACTGGACTTTCAAAAGCATTGCCTAAAGAGTTTTGGTAAATTATCGCCACCTGTTGCCTTGTCCTGTGAGGAGACTCCGTTCAGGCTGTTAACTACCTCAGTGAGCTAGTACAGTAGCAAGCAGGTAGCTAACATTGGGTAAGCTAACTATGAATATAAGAGCGTTTTTCAACCACAATCTTCAGCTACAGAAAGACATTCAGCTCCAGCAGCTTCAACATCCACCAACAAACAGCGGAGATATGTCACAGGTGAGGAAACAGTGATAGGGGGACGTGGTTAGCTGTAGTTAACATGTTGGCTAATGTTTGAATTATGGACATAGAGCTTTGGTTAATGTGAATACTACTGCAACATACTTTAATTTGACAAAAAATGTAAGATATTAAGGTTACTGTACTAAAACTAAGTAAATCAAACTTAGATTATGACAATTGATTAACATTTTAATATTAAACTTAAAAAATTATACCAAATATAACGTTTCATCATGTTTTTATAACTTGTTGAAAAATTCAGTGTGAAAAAGTGTAACAATGCAACCTGCAAATCCCTGCAGGTAGGCTACCCTGAAAAAAGTTTAGTTCGAATGTTAATATTTCATTATATATGTAATATTTCCCTGCCATGACTGAATGAAAGCATTTTAGTTACACCAAATGTTTTTTTTTTGTAAGAAAACATCTTCTTGTCTATTTTATCAGCCATGCTTATTATTGATGGAGGCCATTTCCCGTTTAGTCATCAGCCGCTCTCTCTCTCTCTCTCTCACTCTCTCTCTGTAAAACACACACAGACACACACACACAGGAGTTACACTTTATTTGCTTAATTTACTCCATTAAAGCTAAACTATTCTGATTTAAAGAGCATCAAAACAACCATGAGAATAACAAAAAGCACAATACTTTATTCTTACACAGATCAAATACAGATCAGGCACAACATTAAGAATATTAATATCCTAGATTTCTGTATTAGTCAGTTAATTAATTTAAATAACTATGCCTTTTTTTTAGAGAAATTGAAATAATGTCAAAAAGCCTATTAAATAGCGGAATTCACAATGGATCATTATTGATACTTTACTTTAAAAGTAGTAAGTAGTCATGCAATAAGGAAAAAGAAATCCTGTATAGAAGAAAAAGATGCATCAATTATTATTTATAATAACATCGCAGATCTCTAAATTGTACTTGAATCGTAAGGAGCCTAGAGCATATAAATGCTTTTATAGGAGCATTTCACTATATTACTATTATTACATACATTATGGGCTGCTGAGTGATCTCCACAGAATGACTAGGCTCATCAGAATGAGCTATTATCATATTCTGCTTAAAGGATGTACAGATTTGTTTATGAATTACGTTGTCATGGATGGCTTGATATTAAAAATTCAAATTGCTGCTGTAAATGGGAAAATCATGATTTTTTTCATCTGTTTTTTTGTCCTTTCTCTCTTTTCTATGTTCTCATACCTTCTCATATTTTCTCATACTTTTTTATTTCTTTTATTGTTTCTTGCTTCTCACATTTTCTCCTCTCACCACTTCTATTTTCTTTTGTAATTGCTTTCAGTTCTTTAAATCTCCTCTCTTATTGTTTCTTAATCTATGTTATATTTGTTTACATTCTTATCTTATTTCACATTTATTTGGTTTGTTGTTTGGGCTCAATTTATAGCATAATGCAAATCTAAGAAACACTACTTCTGCTATGTGAATGGTGCAGGATGGTAGAGCTGAGATACTTGTTATCTCTGAGTAAATCCAGAGTAGTTGGCCCTGCTGTGTGAGAGCTATTTGTTGTATACATCTACTGAGAGTCTGTTGGTTGTCTATAACATTTACACTTTATCAGTCCATCACCAGACACGTCTGCTTGCATCTCTTTATCAGTGAGCAGCTGGAGTGAAAATAAGTGTAAGATGTGTCTAAGATATGCTGTGCTCAATTTAGACTTCAGTCATTAGCTAGAAGCAAGAGAGAGCCAGAGAGAATCAATGTCTGTCAAACCACATTCACAGTGCTCCCTCTAGTGGACATTTTTTATCTCTGGTGAGAATTGCAGTGCAGCTCTCTCTCTCTTTCTCTTTCCCTCTCTTTTAAATGAACTCAGTTGGTCAAACTTATTTGTTCCTTTTTCCCAAATGTTTTAAATGTATCTAGGTTTTATTTTTTTGCAGTTAAACTGCAAACTATTGAAAAATGACACATTTCTTAAGCTACAAAAGTATAAGAGTCAAACTCTGTATTTCTGGTTGTGTTTATGCTGTTTGTGTGAGGAGTATCTCAGTGTACTTGTGGTTGTATGTGTGTGTCTGCAGCAAAAAGTGTTTTTGTATTCGTCTGTGTGTGTGTGTGTGTAAGAGAGAGAGAGAGATAGAGGGAGAGTGTGTGTGTATTTTTGTGAAAGTGTGTGTGTGTGTGTGTGTGTGTGTGTGTGTGTGTGTGTGTCAGTCTGTCGGCTGGTTTAATGCTGTTCCCTTGTGTTGCCCTCAGGGCACCTTCACTTCACAATTAATGGAGGGGAATCTCCAGGGAAACTCCTTGCTCCTCTCCTCTCCTCTTCTCTTCTTTTTTCCCTCTTCTCCTCTTCTTCTTTCCTGCTTCCTCCTCTCCTCTATTTCTCCATTCCTCACTCCCTTACCTTCTCTTCTCTCTTCTCCTCCTTTCCAACTTCGTCCCGTCTTCTCCTCTTCATTTGTTTTCTTGTTGATTTTTAAAAAAAGTAAAAAAAAGTTCTGCTGTGAAAATGCTTCTACCCATATGTGCACAGACATAAACTGTGTGTAAGTGTATGTATGCGTTAATGTGGAGCCTTTTCTGAATATATATATATATGTACGGTAAAAAATAAGAGATCACAGCCATTAAACCAAGCAGAACTGCTTAAATTTTTGCACCAGGAGTGGAATAATGTTATCCAAAAGCAGTGTGTAAGACTGGTGGAGGGGAACATGCCAAGATGCATGAAAACTGTAATAAAAAACCAGGCGTATTCCACCAAATGTTGATTTCTGAACTCTTAAAGCTTTATGAATATGAACTTGTTTTTTTTTTTTGCATTATTTAAGATCTGACAGCTCTGCATCTTTTTTGTTATTTTAGCTATTTTTCATTTTCTGTAAATAAATGCTCTAAATTTTATTGAATATATATTATTTGGAATTTGGGAGAAATGTCAGTCATTTATAGATTAAAACAACAATGTTAATTTTACTCAAACATATACCTATAAATAGCAGAATCTGATTTAGTCTAATTTTTTAAGGTTTTTTTAGCAAATATATCATCACTGTCATGCAAAAACCTTGTATCTCCATTTTTGCCATTTCTCTCTTTTTGACGTGATTTTAATCAGGCAGTTGCTCTTTATATTGTGTCAAATGTTCTCGATGAATGGACCAATAGACTTGCTATGAAAAAAAAGTTTCTATATATTCTACATATACATATTTATAGGTTCCTCTGTAAGTTCTTCCTTGCCACTTTTACAACTGACAACTGACTTACAATAGCGACTCAACCCCACTATGCTGTACAGTAGCTTTATGATAATGCCTGGAAGCTATCATGTGCTGCCTTCAAGTCAGGTGAAGCTACACTGCAAATTATTGAATTGCCATTCAGCGCTGGATGGCTGTGGCATCACTAGAGTTGGAACCGGGGTTCCCCAGTTCAATGATAGTGTCAGTGCCTGGACAGCTGTGGCAGTTGGGAACCCCAAGAGTGCAGTTCTTTAAATTTTCTTTGATGTTTTATATGGCATCCTACTACATACATCCCAAAATATTAACTGAATAAAAACATACTGTGGTAGGGAATAGTTTGTTGAAAGAGTGCAGCTCATTTGGTGCTAAATCAAATACCTATATATATATATATATATATATATATATATATATATATATATATATATATATATATATATATATATATATATATTATTATTTTTTTTTTAAAGAATTGTAACCCACAGTTCACTCAATGAAGAAGACTAAATCGGACTAAGGGGGCTGATGTGCACACTCACATTCACACACGTACACATTAAAACCCTCACACTTTTAGATTATCCAATTTTTTGGGGCAATTTAGAGTATCCAGTTTAACTAATTGCCACATTTTCAGACTGTGTACATGGTAAGAACATGGAAACTCCATGTAGAAAGGGAACCAAAGACCTCAGCACTGGGAGGTGATATAAAACATTTGCTATATTCTATCTGGTCTCTGCTTGTAAGGAGTTTGGTGTGTTCTTCTCATATCTGGGCTGATGTGCACACTCACATTCACACACGTACACATTAAAACCCTCACACTTTTAGATTATCCAATTTTTTGGGGCAATTTAGAGTATCCAGTTTAACTAATTGCCACATTTTCAGACTGTGTACATGGTAAGAACATGGAAACTCCATGTAGAAAGGGAACCAAAGACCTCAGCACTGGGAGGTGATATAAAACATTTGCTATATTCTATCTGGTCTCTGCTTGTAAGGAGTTTGGTGTGTTCTTCTCATATCTGCAGGTTTCCTCCAAGTGCTTTGGTTTCCTCCTACCACCCCAGATCATGCCAGTAAGTGAACTGTCTATGCTAAATTGCCCCTATCTGTGAGTTTGTGACTGGCAATTAGTCCAAATTGGTATTCCTGCATTGCAGCCAGTGTAGGATTTTGACCCACCTCAAGCCTTACAAGAATATGATAATAAGAAGACAATATAAAAATTAAGTTCTTGTAGTAAAAAGCCAATTTTTCAAATCTCTAACATACCAGTGTGTAGAATTGCAACCAAAATTACTCAACCTCCATTGAAAATTTGATTTGCCAACTTGCAGTAATCAATCCAATCAACAAGAGCAGGTGTAACACAAAATGTAATTTCTCATTTCTATTGCATTCTCAGATTTATTCAATCCCTTAAAGACAAGTGCTTTTAATACTTAGTAGAGCATCTTTTTGTTGTTAAGATGTGATGGATAACCAGATACCAGTTTATGGCAGTATTGCTGCAGAATTTTACTATTGGGCTGGCATGCTATTACCGTTGTCTCTGTCTAAGTCCCACCATATTTTATTTCTATGAGGCTTGAATCAGGCGACAGCGATGGTATCTCAAGCATCTTCCAAGCCTTGGTCTCTGAGACTCTGAAGTATGCTTAGGGTCATTGTCCTGTTGGAAGGCCCAATTATGCTTAAGCTTTCACTTCCTCACAAAAGGGACGGCCTTGTGCTTATGCTAAAAAAACACCCCACCTATGGTGAAGCATGATGGAGTTGGCCAGTGATGCTCTAGCTACAATCATAATTTCTTTCCTCTGGCTTTAAAAAACCTGCAGCCTGTGAAATAAAAGCTGGATCCAATCAATTATGAATTCATTCTCTAAGAAAACATTGTACCTTCTGTGAGGTAGCTGAGGCTTGGGCATTGACAAATATCCCAAGCCCATCCCTCAAAATCCCCCAATGCTTGATTTCATAAAAAGTCCTGGATGATACTTGAGTGGCCTTCAGATTCATCTGACTTGAAAAAATCTTTGATGCAAATTGAAGAAGGAGGTTGCACTATGCAAACCCATGATATTGGATGAGAATGGGAGGTCACTGTCCATTAGTAATGGGCTGAGATTCGTTGGATATGGTTAGGGTTAGGGTTTATTTGCAGCAGCAGGTCATTAAGAGCAAAAGAGGGATCTATTAGGTACTAAAGATATTGAATGATTCTGAGATTGTAGAAGTCAAGGAAAGTGTTGTGTTGAGTCTAAAGAATCTTTTGTTATATTACGGTAGTTCTGTTGGGCTTTTTATTATATATATTTATATTGGTTTGTGTTTGATTAGTTTATTGCAAACAGCTGAAGGTTTGTAAATGCTGATAATCAACCCAGTTTTTTAAATGAAGGTTAAAAAAATTGGGATTGCATTGGATTGCATCCTTTTGTGCACTCGCAGCATTTGTTGTCTTGTTCATAGTTTAGGTGTTACTTGGAACTTGGAGTTTTTAAAAGGCTTTTTAGTTCTGCAGTGATTGATTGATTGATTAAGCCCGTGTGGAACCATTTAAGCATTTAAGCATTTAGTTTGCTATCGTGTGAAAAAAAAAAATATTTGTGAGTGTGGTAGAATCGGCCTACCCTGCAGCTTCTGTGTGTGTGTTCATTAGGCCTGTGTTGGGGAAGTTCTATTTGTGTAGAATCTACCTATGCTGTAATCTATCCGTCCTCCTGCTGTGCAGCCTCGTGTGAGTGAGTGTATTCATGTTTGTGTAGTCTCTTTGCATGTGTATGAGTGTGTGTGTGTTTATTAGGCTGTCTGTATTTTCTAACAATGTATGTTTAGTTCACCTGCTTTAACTAGGAGTGACACCCCGGTTGAATCGGATAGAGAGATGTCGGAGCAAGGCCGAATGCGTCTCAGAAGAAGAAGAGGAAGAACAAGGAGATGTTTGAAAAGAGGAAGAGACAAGTGCGAAGGATTCCTCGTCTTTAGTTTATTACATCATCCTCCCTCACTCCTCTGCCTTTCAAAAGACACTTTGAGTTTTTTACAGACATGTATGTAACCGTCTGCCTCTCTCTCTCTCTCTCTCTCTCTATAGCTTTTCTCTATGTCTCTCGCCCTCCATTCTTTGTTGTTCCTCTGTCTCTGTGCATATTCGCAAATCCACAGATAACTGAACTCCATGCCTTTTTCCATCACATTCCTCAAAATGCATGCACACATACACGCATACACCTAGTCTCTCGGTGACACTTCCGATCAGCTCTCTCTCTCTCTCTTTCTCTCTCTCTCTCTCTCTCTCTCTCTCTCCCACACACACACCTCCTTGCTCACCTGCGCCGCAATCAATTAGTGTGTTTGCTCCGCACAATGCAGCAGCCAGGAGAGTTCAGAGCCGTCAGACCTCATGAAGAGCTTGTTATCACACACACACACACACACACTCGTATCGACACACACTCACTTGTGCACGCGCACACACACACACACACACACTGGTATGTGGAGTCTGCAGTGTCAAGCGCTCCGTTTCATGTGCTTCACTCTGGAGCGCTCAGCATGTGCATGTGCAGCTGCTGCTGTTTATCATCCAATAACACAACAAGTGTGTGTTTGAAGTGTGACTGCAGAGAGGCTGCGCAGAGAGAGAGGGCCTGTCACCTCACATAAGCTCATTTCAACGGATGAGTGTGTGTGTGTGTTTGTGTGTGTGCACAAGTGTTCATGTGTGTGTGTTGTGTGTAAGGTATTGTTAGGCTCGTGTTGGGTGTGTGTTCTTTTCTCTGGTTTCTCTTTGTAATACAGAGCACAGGGAAGCATGTCAGCCTGACAAGGATGTGTAGAAGTTCACAGTGAGAGTGTGTATGCGTGTGTGTGTGTGTGTATGTGCGCGTGTGTGTTGCAGGTGGGCGTGTCCCAGTTCGGCTGCCAGCTATTGACTCAGCCTACGCACCAGACAACGCTAGACACCAACAAGTTACGACGCAAGCTGTGGGAGCCCTGTGGGTTTACCATAGTGGCATTTACGATTTAATCTATTACTTGTGGGGCCTCGTCTCAATATGCGCCGTTCAATGTTTAGTGCACTATTTTCCGAGGGTGGAATTTTGTAATTCTATTTACTGTATAGTGGAAGATTGACGGAAAGTGTGAGTTTGTTATATTTTGGAAAGTAGAGCTAATATATCTTAAAAAAGGACTGGGGTTACTATGTCAATGTTACAGTTGTGGTCTGATTAAACAATGGATTTTGCCACAAGTGCTTCTCTGTCACACAAGCCAGACGAGACATAGACATGCGCAGGTACTTAATGTAAAGTTTGTTAGCAAAATGGTAAAACTTACAAGAGTTGCGTGGGTCAGGCATGGTAAATAGAGCGGCAATAAACAATTTACCAGAGATAAGCAGGCTAGAGGCCATACACAGGTCCAAAACAGAGCAAGAGGGCAAGGCAAAGAAATAGACAAAAAACAAAGCAGGGTCTAAACCAAGAGAAGCTAATAAACAAAGGGCTAGGCTAAAGAGACGTCAAAACGGAAAAAAACAGGTAGGCAACAAAAGAATACAAAAGTACGAAAGAAATGCTGGGTAGAAGAGCCTTGACTGGGGAATGGAATTAGAGTTTCCTCAGCAATGAATCCAGGTTCTGTTTAGGGTCCAAAAACTGTCCTCATGGTGGCCACTTCAGTCCTGACTTTGCTGTGACACACTGCCCCAGTTGATGGTGTCATGATCTAGGGGGGCATCAAAAGGAAGGAGGGAAGGACAGTAATGTCTCAAAAATATGTGCAAGACATCCTGTGGCCACATGTCTTGCCTCTAATAGCAGGGTTTCCATTGCTTGCCTACATACAGCAATGGTTTCTCAGGAATGTTTCCACCAGATTGCAACTAACTCTTGGCCAGCTGGGGTTTCATCTTAAACAAGTGTAGGATCTACAGGACAGGCTGCAACATCTATGGGCAAATATGATGCAAGGTGCCATTTGGAACCTGTATGCAGTTTTCCCATTTAGATGTTTCTTTTCTCTCTAATATTGTAATTATTTTTTTACATATTCACATACATAACATTTTATTAATTTAACTCCAACAACTTCTGCTTGGTGCATTATGTTATCTGTCAGTGAATGTATGTTCTAATGCACTACATCTAGTGCATTAGATTTTAGGGAGCAGTGGTGATCAACTGAAATATGTGTTCCTCTTTTTGGAGGAACACCTGAAATGTGCTTTATACAGTGTTACTATTGTGACAATCAAAGTACAAATTTGCTCAATACTTCTTCTCCCTACTATAGGATTCTATATTTATTTTTTATGTAGGGAAAAGTAAATACAGAAACAATACTGTTCCCTATGAAAGTGTTTTGTATAGTGCTGTAATGTACAGAACAGTGAGTAAAGGGGCTTTTCTGTTTTTCAGTGTGAGTTGCGGTGCTGTACGTGTGAGTTGGCATATTGTGTGCAGTTCTGACCACTCAGAAGAATGGAGTGCAGGTTAGCGGCTAGCGCGCTTTGTGCAATTTCGGTATTTGGCCCTTTCCGCATGTGGGTTAGTGTGCTCTGTGTAATTATGATAATCAGTCTCCTCTGTTCTGCTGGATTCTTTGAGCCAGCTCACCTGTGTGCTTTTTGGCTTATTAGCATACTCATGCATATTGATGAAGAGCAGAGGCGCAGCAGGCCCCGGCTTGGCCGCAGGGCATCATGGGAGATTACTTGCATGAGTAATCTGCATGGCTGGAGTTGGGCCAGAACTCCACAGCTGTCCGTCAAAGTACTAACGGGCAAGTGGCCCAGTGGTAGAGTTCAGGGAGGATGGCAGCAGAGGCACCGCTGAGGGCCACCGCTAGCACGGTGCTAGCTAGCACTAGCGCTAGCATGGAAAAGTGCTGATCAGGGAATGCAGACAGATCTCTTGGCAAAAAAAGGTGATCAAAGTTGTTCATTTTTTAGGGAGATTTCAAATTGTGAACAAGTTGAAGTTGCAGTTTGTGCTCCAGTTTTGCGATAGTTTCACTGCAGTTTCACGAAAGATTCAGATATGCTGGTTTAATGCTGCCCTAGTATATTATCAAGAATACATGAGTTACATGCAGGTGTCAGGGCTGTTTAGTTAACTTACAGCTGAAATAGTGTTAAACTGCAAAAGATCCAGTACACTATATGGATTATTTTAGGATTCTACAGTTCTACAGTCAGGTGGAAATTCAAGCTCACTTCAGAATATGTTTAACAATCTGAACTGAACTGACCATTGTCTTTCAACCCATGGTGTATGTTCCCTTTATATTGAGCAATCTTAGCATTTTTCAAATTACTTAAATTATAAATACTAAAATTGTTCATAAAAAAATATGAACAAATCTAATTTATAATTTGAATTAATGTGATTGTCCTTGATAACTTAAATATGTAAAGCAGTATGTGATCTTGACGGTCTGCTCAGTTTTTTTAAATATACTTTAATTGATATATGTTAATAGCACATTTATATTGTTGTGTATAATAGGTTAAAACAGCAGCACACCACAGCAAAGGATATATAAAAACAGGAATGTTTTTGGAACAAAGGTTCCAAGATGAGGTCAGATTAGGCTAAAGCGAGACAAGATTAGGGTTAGCTAAAATCAGACTGAGATTAAATCATGTCTTAGTCACTACAGATCATAACAGGCCCACCAGAGTTCAGATCAAGTCTACCTGCCTTCAGATCAGCTTTGACTGAGATCAAATTGGGTATACCTGGCATCAGATAATGCCCAGCAGAGATCAGAGCAGACACACTTAAGATTAGATCAAGTTAACCAGAGATCACAGCAGGTTCACCAAACATCAGATCAAGTCTACCTGAGATCATATCAGGTCTGCCTGAGTTCAGAATAGATCCAACATAGGTCTACCTGAGAACAGGTAAGGTCCAACTGAGGTCTGCATGAGATCATATTAGGTATACCACAAATCAGATCAGGTCCACCTGAGATATGGTCCACCTTAGGTCTGCCAGAGATCAGATTTGGTATACCTGAGATCAGATAGGTATATCAGAAGATCAGATCAGGTCTGCCAGAGATCAGATCTAGTATGTCTGAGATCAGATCAGGTATACCAGAGATCTGGTCAGATTCACCTGAGGTCCGCCAGAGATTAAATCTTGTATACCTGAGATCAGATCAGGTATACCAGAGATCTGGTCAGGTCCACCTGAGGTCCGCCAGAGATCAGATCACGTCGGTCTAAGATCAGATCAGGTCCACACACAAGAGTCAATGGCAGGGATAAGATTCTTCTTTAACTTGTCATAACTCTTGTATGTTTTTCAAACTTTATGCTGTTTATTTCACCCCAACCTAAACTGTAGTACCTGGAGTGGAACCCCCATGGTACGTGGGACTCATGTTGTTGTATTTAGTGTTGTTTGTTGTTGTAAGAGCTGAATCACAGCAGAGAGAGAATATTCTATAGGTGGAGTGATGAATGTGTGAAAGCATCGCTTCTGGCAAATATGATATACGTGATCAGGACATGAGGAGTCAGACGCCATTTGGTACATTTGTGCACTTCGGTTTACTCTGTTGTATCTCTGTGCGTTCAGATCAGTGTGTGTGTGTGTGTGTGTGTGTGTGTGTGTGTGATTCAGATGCAGAATGAATACTAATATCACTCTCCTGGCAGGTCAGGGTCCCTCTCCTCCCGACATTTACCCATCTGCACTACGTCAGACACACACACTCACGTACACACACACACACTCACTCACTGAGCTGCACTGCTCATGTGGATTACCTAGGCCGCAGGACAGAGACGTTTCTATGGCAACCTCATAGCAGGCTGCATGAGCTACCAGTGAACCTCTGGTAAAAGGCTCTCTTCCGCTTTGAGATGTGAGTGTGTGTGTGTGTATGTGTGTGGAGTGAAGAGCGCTGAATAAATTATATACCCACCTTTCTCTCAGGTTATAGTGCATTTTTAAAGACTGACAAAAAGTCTGTCCTCGATGATCATATTTTTCTCATTTTGTTATTAGGTATAAAACATTGTGTGAGACGTCTACTAGCTGCTGTATCTCTTCAGCTTCTCTACTCATTCAATACGTTTCACTCACAAGAAGCCCAGTCCTGGGCCTGGTCTTCACCTCAAATGTGCTCTCCTTTGGGATTTTCCTATCGAAAAGTCTTTTATAGATGGGCTTCACATCCACAGAATCTGACCCACTATAGCACAAAGCCACGCTCTCAGAAAACAGAGAAAACACAGCAAAACACATCTTCTTTGGATTAATCATAAAAGTCATCTAGATCCTGACAATTGTTTTTTGCATTATATTACTGTATTTTTCAGATTTTTACCGTATTTATACCATATTTATAAGGCACACTATCAATGAACGTCTATTTTCTGGATTATTTTCATACTTAGGGTGCACCGGAATATAAGACATATTAAAGGAGAACTCCACTGTAAATTGGACTTTTGTTGTGGTAAAACATGATAAAAAGTACTTTCTTTTTATGAATAGCACACCTCTGTTCTCCCACTGCGTTCCGATATCCAGAAATTTTAACAGTTTGTCCAAACACCCTTCAGACTGGGTGACACGGGGCATAATTTGCTCTGATAAATCGCTTTTTCCACCGTTATCCAGACTCAAAGTAGCTCCACACCTCCTTGCTAGAATCCAGAGAGCCCTGACATTTAAAACAAGGCAATAATAACTTAAAAAGTGCACAAGAAGCTTATTAAAAACCACTGTTTACCTCCTATAATGCTAGCTACAGCTTCGAGCGTCACCATTACTCCTGGCGCTGGCTGCAAGGAGGTGTGGAGCTACTTTGAGCTGGATAACGGTGGAAAAAACGATTAATCGGGGCAAATTATGCCCCGTGTCACCCAGTCTGAAGGGTGTTTGGACAAAATATTAAAATTTCTGGATCTCTGAACATTGTGGGAGAACGGAGGTGTGCTATTTATCACAGGTAAGTACTTTTTATCAAGTTTCACTACACCAAAGGCTCCTTTAAACGACACTAGTAAGGATGCCTACATCGAAGTGAGCAAGGGTGTTGCCATGTTTCTCTTCTAATGGGGAAGCTAGGGGAAGCGCCTAGTTATACAAAACTGTAATTCAAACGAGTGCTGGATGTTAATCTACACAGATTAAAAACTATTTATTAGGGTGAGTAAAGTGCTTCCGTTTATTTACAGTAAGCTTAGTTTTTCAATATTTGGTCTAAAGGTGAGTTTTCAGTGAAGATTCCCATCACTAAGCCTAAGGTGCAGCAGTATTAGCATTAGCCACTAACCGCAGCGCTAGTGAGATGTAAATGCCACCTGATAGTGCTAGAGCGAGAAACCCTAAGTGTTCCTGTAATCCAGGGTGCTATCAGCTAGCAATTCGTCCTGTGTAGCTTGTTTTAACACAGCAAACATTCAGACAACAGTCCAATATACTCGCCCCTGAACAGTGCAAGATCTTGCCACTAATGCTAATGCTGCTGCATCTAGCCTTGGTGCTAAAGAAACTTTACTGAAAATTCACCCTTATAACGCTGTACATCAGCGGAGTGGCTTTACTGCTCTTTAATACCTGACTGGTTGAATTCATACATAAGGTGCACCGGATTATAAGGCGTGCTGTCGATTTTTGGAAAAATTAAAGGATTTACAGCATGCCTTATAGTACGTTATACGTTATATGTTATATGTTTTATGTTACATGTTGTTGATGAACAAGACAGGCAGAAACCTACCCTTTATTTTTTACCATTTAAGCTCTTCAGGTCCAGTCAATAACCAGAAAGGGTAAAAAATGCAGTACAAAAATTGAGTAGTAAACTGCCAGGGACTTCATGTAAAATAAAGCAACTAAAACTGAAAAACATAATTTTAGTATATTGTAAAAGTATATTGTATAAAAAATACTGAAAAAAAAATATTGTTTAAAAACAAATAAGGGCTGATTTTTCATTGGGTAACAGTTTACAGCAGGTAAGTGGCTTTGGAAATGGTGTGTGACCACTGGTAAAGGACTAGAGGATGACCAACACTATGCAGCAACAAATGAGCTTCTGATTCTAACTTTACATGTAATTGAGAATGTAATAGAGTATGTAATAGAAAGAAAAGTGATTGGATACTTGCTGGGTCATAGAAGAAAGGCAGAGAAGTGCACGTGCCCCATATCTGCACCCCTGGTGCAATTCTGATAAATTTCTTGTTCTCTAAACCAGATTACTCTGTAAAGGCCTCATATCTGCAATCTGAGCTCAGTGATGACGTCACTAATCTTGTATGACTTTCTGTGCTGGAAGAAAAGCACTGCATCAAATAAATGTGATTCAAATGTGGACTTTATCCCTGCATGAATAAAATTATTTTTAATTTACACTAATGAGTTATATAACCTTACTAAACAGAAAATATCATAAAAGAGCATGATGCATGGTCATGTTTTATTTATATACTGCCTTTTTCAACTCAAGGTCAAGGCAAATAAATCTGAACAAAAAACATGCAAACTAGCAAACACTACAGTTAGATTTAAAGAGCTTATGAGGGCAGTAATGATGAGTACATGTTTATAGGTATGTCTATTTTTCAGAGCCTCTTTGGCTTGTGTTTGTTTCAGGTCTTTTAAAGTAATATATTGTCACTGTCAGACAAAAACCTTTGCTGTTTTTGAATCTGGAAGTTGTTCTTTACACTGTTTTAGAATTTTGTAAGGGATTAATAAAAATTCTCCAAAATTACTTTTATTCATTTTTTTTACATTGACTTCTCTAGCATAGTGCATAAAACCACCACCCATCAACTCCCTGAAGGAACGTCCTTCGTTTGATGAAGTGATCTGTATTTTCTGTTAATGGCAAAAAAATAATCCCTTTTTGCATGCTTTTGTGTTTTCTCTTGGGTCTTTACTGCTAAAATAAACACTCCATCCATGAACACAAAAAATCCATCCGTCTGTTTTCTGGGCATCACTTAAAAGAATGTGGTGTAGGAGAGCCTATGCTTAAGTGAAGCCTTTGAATTATTTCTTTTTTATGTCGTCACAATAAGAAAAGATCAGTTACAGATCCGCCATTTCAGACTGCTGGATTTATGAGTATCATGCTTTGTCTGAAGGAGGGATCTATACCTACTCTTCATGGCAAGTCAGCAGATGAGGGAGATGTAAGTACTTTTAAATAGTACTTTTTTGTGCTATCACAGTTGAGAATGGACTAGCTTTTTTGTGTTTTGTCAGTTAGCACATGCTAGCACCAACCTGTGGTAAAGGCTTAGTGTAAACATGGTCAGCAAGCGCATATTTGCATAGAAGTGACAGAGACCTTAAAAGGCTCATTCTGAATTTCATTCTGAGTGAGACGGGCAAGCTGGTGAGGTCTCTTTAAGTGAGGGTGGTCCCACAGACTTGTTTTAACCTGTGTAAAAAAAAAAGGTACAATAAATGGTGCTTGCTGGAGACCTGCGGATAAATCTACCAGCAGTAAACTAATTAAGGCAGCAGCAGAGTGGAGCTAACGTTCTCCTAAGGAGCCTCCACTGTAACAACAACCCACAAACTGTATGGGCTAAAACGAGAGCCCACAACCATGATGTTAAGCAGTGAAACTACATTATCTAAAGGGTTCTTGGTCCACCATCCAGTAGGACTATATTTTCTGTAGTAACTCTTAACACGATCAGGATGTATCATCAGATATTAAAGGAAACATGCAGAGTTTAATCACAGACAGCTCTTATCAGCAGAGCTTCAGCCAGTATTTTCTTATTTGAACTGTGTGGTACATCACAGTAATCTGTGTGAGATTCAGCTTGTGAATCTACCCGCCACCCCAGTTCCGTTCCCACTGGTTTGGCATGTATAGACAGCAGCACACAGACAGTGTGTTGCAGCCATGGAAATGGTTCTGCAGAACAGGTAATCACTAAGCTTCAGTAAGGTTTGTTAACCATAGCTAGGCAAATTACCACTACCACTACCATAGTAGATAGGGACATTTTGGACACTGAAAAATATATATATTCACTGATGAGCTACAGAGTAAGACATATTGTCGGATGCCATTGTGTGTCAATCTGGCAACCCAAGTGAGATTCGCATTTGCAGAGGACTGAGTTGGACACAAAACACTATCCATTGTTTGGAAATTGGACTCCTGTAGTCATTTCACACACTCACTTGCATTTATTATTGATTATTACAACAAGTACAACAACGAATCTGAAAAGTTGTTTGCAAATAAAAACAGTAAAGCAGTGTGTCTATTGCAGATAGTATGAGCATGAGATTTGAGTTATATATGCTCATTTTTTTGTTAATATACATCCATAATCCATTTCAGAAACAAATAACAATTCCATAAAAACATTCTGACAGTAAACCATTTAAAGGCAATGTTGCCTTTCCTTCTCATAAAATGAAAAAGACATTCTGGTACAGGGGCAACCAAGCGTTTCAGGTGTTATTTTGTCCCATTCTTCACGAAAATAACAGTACAGGGTCCTCTTTATCTCCATAATTATTATTTTATACTCTACACATTTTCTATTGAGGACAGATCAGTATGCAGGCAGGCAGGTGGGCCAGTTCAGTGCCTGTACCCTCTTTTTCCACAGCCATGCCTTTATTACATCTGTACTTATAATGCTGCCATCGGAGAAGTGTACTGACACAACACTGTGTGATGCTTTACACCAGAAGTGTAAAGAGGTCAATGCCATTTCTGAACATGGTTAAAATAAGATTTTTTGTTTTTAACAGTAAAGTTTTAACTGGTATTTGTAAATGTAATAACTCTATATTGTAGCGCATGACAAAAGTAATCCCTTATTCATGTGGTTCTATCAGCTGATTTAACTTGACTGCTTAAAGAAGTTCCTCTTGATCCTTTGAATCACTTATTGATTAATTGTGCACTGTACAAGAAGAAATATGTTGTTCCTTTAAATCTAACTTTGATATGATTTGTTTTTTACATTTCAACAATCGCTTTTTACATTTTCAAAACATCTTTGCTCCTCAAAGATTCTGCTTTTGTACCAAATCATGAATAAAATCTCCAGTTCATTACCTTATCACCTTATTATTAAGGTTTTTACCTCATTACTAGACATGAATCATATCTATTCTAGTTTTCGTTGGAATATGTTAAGAATGGATGCATTTATACAAATGGAGTAAATGATGTTGAGCAGACAAACATGAAATATCTACGTTTATACTAACTGCAATGAAATAAAACTTAAAGTAAATGTAAGAAACAATGCTTTATTTATTTTTTTTATTTTCATTTTCAATATTGTTTCAACTTCATCTGATTTGGGTTGTAATATGAATGTAGTTAATCATAAAGATAATTTATTTGTTCACAATTTGTGTTCCATACAGTTCATTTATGTACAATCCTAAATAAATGGTTCTTTGGTAAAATCAGACTTCTGTATAGAACCATATAAATACAATGATAATTGGACAATATTTGGATGATTTTGGCAATGATAAATTATTTTTGATTGGATAAAAAATTCAAATTGTTCCTCAAATTGAAAGACCTTGTGTAGTTTGTTCTAGGCAGAACCAAAATGGTCAAATAACTTGTCAGTATACAGTAAAACCCTTATAGCTGAGAGTGTAGGCCCTAGTCCACCGAGACTAATGCAGTAAGGTTGTTCTAATTCTGCAGATGCGTTTTTTTGGTGCACACTTATGTGCTCAGGATTGTAGGTCTAATTTTTGTGTGTTTCTGTGCTCATTTACAGTCTATAGGCACTAATTACTCACGTCTTTGCGTTTTGTGTTCGTGCATTAGCATGCCGATCTGTAGGAACATAAACAGTAAAGTATTTCTGTGAGAGTGAGTCTAGTGTGTGTGTGTGTGTGTGTGTGTGTGTGTGTGTGTGTATGTGTGTGTGGAGGTTACTGCGTGATTGACAGGTGAGGTGAGTCTCGCTGCTCTGGGCTTCATAATCAGCAGCTTTATGCCGAGCACAAAGGATTGTGGGAAGCGAGGGATGAGAGGAGCAGAGAAGTGCAGAATAGTAAAATTCCCAGTGGAGGGAAGGGCTCGCGTTCACACCTTTGTTTATTTCCCCCCTCTCTGCTTTGAAAGGGTTTCCTGTGTGTATGTTTGTGAAATGTAGGTTATTTTGTGTATTTTGAGAAGCCTGTCTGTGATTATTTGTGATTTTTGTGGGGCTGATGTGGATTTTCTTTCCTTTTTTTGAGAGGATATTAATTGTCATTATTACTGACAGATGAAAAGCATCATTATGGTTTTATGAGGATGTGGCCTTGTGCTGCGTGTGTCGTCTGTGTGTCTGTGAATGTCTGTGTAGACTAATTCTCTATGTCTACCTGAGTGTGCTGAGGGCGATTGCATGTATGTGGCCTTGTGTGTTGTGTTTATGTGTGTGTATATACACTGCCTGACCAAAAAAAAAGTCTGCACCAAAAAATACAGTCACACACTCTAATATTTGATTGGAACGCGACATGCATTCACTGTGGCTTTGCTTCAATCAGCTTCTGCAATTTCACAAGATTTATTTCAATCCAATGTTGCATTAATTTTTTTACCAAGATCTTGCAGCATTGATGATGGTAGAGTCTGACCCCTGCACAAAGTCTTCTCCAGCACATCCCAAAGATTCTCAATGAGGTTCAGATCTGGACTCTGTGGTGAACAATCCATGTGTAAAAATGATAATCTCATGCTTCCTGAATCACTCTTTCACAATTACAGCCCCATGAATGCTGGCATTGTCATCTTGGAATATACCCGTGCCATCAGGAAAGAAGAAATCCATTGATGGAATGAGGTCAGCTGACTACCTGACCTCATTCTTTCAGCACATACTGTTGCTGAACCTAGACCTGAACAACTGCATCATCAACCCCACATCATTAACTTACTTAAATCCAGTTGGTGACTTATTTTTAGCCAGGCAGTGTATATGAATGTGTGTGTGTGAGAGCTTTTGAGCAGGTGAAACACGAAGTACGCTGGAGCAGATGGGACACTCTGATTCACTCTAGCGGTATTTCACTCTTTTATTAGTTCATACATGAACTAGGGAGGCACCAATGCACACTTTCAGAGGTACAGCACAACACTCACTTTGGTTCTCTACTTTCTCAGCGTAGCTACCCATGTGCCCGCGCACTTGGCGTAAGGAGCTCTTAAAATGACAGTGAACACCAGGGGTCAGCAATAGGCGGCCCACGGGCCAGATGTGGCCTGCAAGCATAAAACATCTGGCCCGTGAGGTTGTTTGAACTATAATGAACGATAATGAAAAAGTAAGAAATAAAATGCTTTTCTGCTTCTTTTTTGTTTACACTCCTCCTCTGTCTCTCTGTCGCACTTAGTGTGACTTTAGTTTCCGCCGGTTCGCGTTTTTCCGTCTGTTCTTGGGCTCTCTAACTCCTTATAAGGGCGTTTTTTTTTCACAGCCGTGTCCCAATTCACTAGCCGGGGCAGCGATAGTGTATTGGACCGTGACCCTGACGACACGGGTTCAGTCCCGTGTGAGGAGCAGAGTGTTTATTTTTATTTTTTCCTTTTTTCTTGGGTTTACCTGCTTTTAGATCAACTGTTCTGCAATTGGGTTCAACAACTAGTCTTTAGCACTCCATCCCATTACACTTCATTTTCCAAAACAGATTTTTTTTTTGTGGCCCGCCACGTAATGGCATGGAAAATATCTGGGCTAATACCCGTGGCCAAACTTAATTACCTACCCCTGGTGTACACATTACTAAAAACTTGTTGATTCTTAAAAGCCAAAGTGTTTAAAACGTGTTTGTTTTACTATCGTTTTTAAAGATTTTTAGAACCACTAAAATGTTTAGAGTGGTTCTAACACTTGATTACAGCTTAGACATTGCTATATGCCTACCTACCTACATTCCTTCCTTCCTTCAAGACATCTAAAGGCACAAAGAGGCACAAGACATCCAAGGCACAAAGGTCATTTTCACCATACTTCAATCTGGAAAAATGCTCCAAAAACTACAATATTTTCTCATTAATGAATTACATATTGTTATCTATATTTGTTTCACAAAAAATACATTAATTCCATGATGATCATTTTCAATTAGTGATGTCACAAAACCCATTGCATACAGCAGTTGTATCCAACCCACAGACTGTTTTTTGAATGTGACTCATTACAGGACAGGAAAAATTCCTCTTACCTCTAAATCTTTTTAAAATGCATCCAGATCTTCCTTTTTTGTGAAGATTCACCTCAGTCTCTAAACACATTGTAAAATCTGTAAAACTGCCCTACTTAACGAATTAATTAAGTTAATATAACTTAAACACTACATGCATTCAGGATCACTTAAGCTGAATCAGTCAATGAAATATGGTGTGCCTTATATTTGGGTAATGAAACCTTGATAAGTAAAACCCTTCCCACTGGCTTCTGGGACCCTATATTTGCATACTGGATGCTCTCTTACTTACTTCAATGCGAAGTCATGCTCCATTGGTCTCCTTACCTTATGTACTCATATAGTTTGTGGTACAGCTGCCTTATGCCATCAATACTTGTTACTTGACAGATTTAATTTCCATATCAGAAAACAGTTCTAGAGTCCAGTTCTGATTCCAGGTTTTACAATCTGGACCTAGTATTCAGTTCCCAGTCCTGGATTTTGTTCTTGCCGGAAGTTAGGGCAATTGTAATTGATTGAAAACTTACACCTACACAGTGAATTTGCCAATATTAACAGATTTAATTAATTCAAATGAACACTATAGTTGTTCAACTTTAACACCCAAATATAGTATTAAATCAACAAATAAAACTAACAGTGGTAATTTAACATTGGTTAATCTGCCGTGTACCAATAATTACAATGTCCAGGGCAGGACTTTGGATTCAAGGTCCAGATTTTGGCACTTTTACTACATCTGGGCTTTTTAGCTATTTTTTGGCTTTAATAAATGAATAAAAATGTTGTGCATGTATTTACAGAGATTAGATTGCTGACTAAATCCAGTGACTGTTAGCAGTGTTAGTGCAGCATATATCAAACATCACTTGGCGAACTGCCTGCATGTAGGATCAGTGATAAATCATGTTCATTGTTTTTTTAAGATGAGCTATTCCTTTAAGAGGACTCTTTAATGTTCTTTAATTATTTTCAAACAGCATGTGTGCCATAAAAAAAACATTCAATATCAGTCTTAATCCCTGTAAAACAAACCCTTAAATCAATGTTATGTATATTAGTTGCTGAAATGCAGGAGTAGGAGCAAAATAAGGACAATAAAGTAAGAAATAAAGTGAATTGACATAGATGAGATGGTTGCTTGTGTTCTGATTTTAGAAGTGCAGCTCAGACTGGCAGCCAGCGTGTGCAGCTGGCCTCTGGGCAAAATTGGGTTCAATCTATGTTGAATCAGAAACGCTTGTCAAAAGCCTTCAGCATGAAATCAATGCCAATAAGTGGAGTTGGAGTCAAAAATCGAATTTGATTAGCCGAGAGTCATCAGCTTGATGAATTTTTCAAAGGAATTTCAAGACGAAAAAACTGTTAATTGGTATAAAAGTTGAAGACAAAGTGGACCAAAGTTGAAATAATAATAACAATAATATTAGTAATAATATTAATAATAATTAAAGTAAAATAGAAAATGTGCTGTGTTAAAAGGTTCTATCTGAACAATGTAATTTGCTTTAGTACTCAATCCTTTTAAAGTTTAAATCTACACAGATTAAATAAATTGTCCATCATTGATTTGAAATTATTTGTTTAGAAAAATGTGCTAAAAAAGTTTTTGCAAGATGCCATAAAAATATTTTAAAAAGTTTGCACTGACCAAACATAAGACATAAATAAAATAAAAAAAAAAAATTTCTTTTTGCTCTTTTGAGGTAAATCAACAGTTTTTTAATTAAGTTAAGGTATAATTATTGCCATAGCACAACCTTTATTTAGAGCTGCATGAGGTAACCCATTGTGGCTTTTAAAATGCGTTTACTATTTACTATCATCATCATACATCATTGCTGTAGATGCAATAATACTATTAGATTTTTCTGGTATATTTTTTTATTCCATTCCCCAGTGCAATGTTCACTGTGCCACTGGCTGCAACACAAGCCGACACAAGTGACTGACCTTCATCCTGCTCACCAGTTGACTGTTTTTTTTTTTTTTTCGTTAAATCCTGCACTATTTTCCCCCCCAAAAAACCTATACTCATCAGCACACTTCATACTTCATCAGCCTGCAGGACTTTTTATCATGCCTCAGGCCTGCTTAGATGTTTAGAAGTTTTTTTTAAGTGTTTTCTTCTTCTAAAACTATATTCAGATGCTATTTGCGCAGATAAATCACTGTACAGTAGTGCTAATTCGTCCTGATGGTCTTTTACAGTGAAATTTTACAGCTCCCTAAACGTTTTCTTGACCTCATTTCTTGATTAGAGTAAGAAATTACTAGAGAAATCTTTATCTTAGTGGTTGGTCTGGTGCAGTGAATAACACCACTGCCTGCCAGTGAGCTACTATGTGAGAGACTGGGGTTCAGTTCCCGGTCTGGGTGACTTTATGCTGTGCTTCACCAATTAGAGTCCTTGGGCAAGACTCCTAACACTACATTGGCTCAACTCTGTAATAGGAATAACCGTGTAAGTCACTTTGAATAAAACCATCATCTAAATGCCATAAATGTTATGTTTTTGAGTGTTTAGGGAGCTCAGGGCTGCATATTGTTGTAACAAGTTTTGAGAAGTCTTTTTATCACCAGGCCTTTTCTAACTGTGATTGTGATCAAGCTATAGCCTTAACAAGCAAACAAAAGCATGCAATGTAGGTAACAGTTGGTATAAATGATCTACAGTAAAAGCTCAAACCAAAGATTACAAATTGGTACAAAACAAAAATATTACACTTTTATTGCTTAAAATATTGAAAAAAGGGTTCATGTCTCATGTCACACTCTTTGAAGTTAAATCAACACTTTCCAGTTCCTTTTTCACTGAGCTTTGTATTTGTTTAACTCCCTAAATTGTTACATCAACACTGAAAATAGTTGTAAAAAATTAGTAGAAGATTAGATATGAATATTTATTATTCAGGGGAGGCTAGCTTGTGTTTTTGGTTTAGTTTAGTCAGGTTTATGCAAAACATATACTCACATATTAAATAGATAATAAAGAAATGAGAAAAAGAAACAAAAAATCACATCCTATCTCTTGCATTTAAACAATCAATAAAAATGTAAACTGTATATTTTGCCTTTTTATATATGCATATATATAAACAAAAAAAGCAAACAAACAACAAAGAAAAACTACAAAACAAAACAACAACAAAAAATCATTAATCATTTGAAAGTTCACAATATTTTGCTTATCCCTACTTACATCCTGTCAATATGTATGTTCTATTTGTCCATTGGATGCATAATGGAATACCCAATGGAAGGTAGCCCTGTGAACAAGGCTACACACTGATGGTAAGTTAGGATTGGGGGGCATGCCCTTTATGCAAATAATGAGTTTAACAGGAACAGCAATGGTGTTCTGGAACAGTTCCATGTTTAATTATCCAAAATATGTCTGAAACCCTAACTAACCTTGCTAACTTCATTGCTTATTATTCTAACAATATTTAGCAGAAGAAGTTTCATACTGAAAAAATACTTTTAACTATTTTACCTAAATCTTCAAACTTGTAACATAACAGGAGGGTTAATTGGACAGAGTTTAATTAAATCTTTGAAGAGTTAGGCAGTATTTATTGGGTTTATTTGGGTTTACACTAAAATACTCAACTCTATGAAATAACACCAACACTTAATAACATTTAAACCTAATGTAAAAAGTTAAAATTACTCATTGAGAGTTTAAATCAACTATGAGCTATGTAACTCTGAAATTTCAACTCTCCACTTTTTGCTGTGGACTCTCTCTCTCTCTATCTTTCTCTCTCTCTCTGTCTGTGGTTGCAGGGTTGGGTTGTATTGGGTTGTATCATATGGTCTGTATTGGTTCTGTCCTGCTCTGTGTGGAGGTGATGTTTCCACTCTGCTCTGGCCTGTGATTAAGCTCATAGCCATAAACAAAACGGCCTCGTTTAACAGATTACAAAGGAATTATATGATCAAAGAACGAAAATCAGAGAAAGTGTGTATGAAAGTCAGAGACGAGAGAGAGAGAGAGAGAGAGAGAGAGAGAGTTGGAGTGGTGTGTGTGTTGCTGTAAGTCAGAGAGAGAGAGAGGGAGAGAGAGAGCATATGTGTGTGAGAGAGAGACCTTTTGCCCCGCTCCGTCTGATATCGGAATCCATTTTGTGCTGAATGAACGTAACAGCTAATCCCGCCCTCCGGTACAGGCCTGAGGGGCTCTGACACACACACTTACACACACTCTCTCTGTCTCTTCCTCTCTCTTTCTCTCTCACACACACACACACTCGCACAACATTCATGCATTTTAGATCTAAAGTTCCACTAAATCTTCAGAGTAACACACACAAGCACACTATATTAGTGAAGGAGTTGCTCTCTTATCTGTCCATGAGTGGTCCTTCTAAAATCTACTAATCAATCAATCAACTGTATTCTTAACTGGGTTCTCTGGAAGGACGATGCTTTTCCATCTAATACTTTTGGGATGAGTTGCGGGCGAGGATCATCCAACATCCAACCAGCAGTAAGTAAGTAGTAAGTAGGGTGACTAAAAGTCATATTTTGTAAGTAATCATCTTGTAATGGATGCCAGTCAATTTTTACTCTGATTGTGAATTATCTATGATTTATCATATCGCCGCTGTCCAATGAAAAACACTTTACAGGAGAGAGAAAAAAACTTGTAACCTTTTAATAGAAGTCAATGTAAAAAGAGTTTATTCCAGATCATTTTAAAGAGTTTCTATTGGTCCGTTCGCCAAGAATTTTTTGTCACAGTGTTAGGGACAGTTTGTCTGTTCAAAATTTGTAGTAAACAAAAATGGACAAAAATGGAGATAAGTGTTTTTCATTGGACAGCGACCATATGCAGTAATATACAGAAATGTATGCAAGTACTGCAGCGGGTTTTACCATAAACCCATTAACTTCTGTCCTGTATGATCTCAGGAGTCTCTCCAGATCTTAGAACTATTGTCACACTTCCCCCAGTAAGGGTTCTGTACTTAACTGGCAACCCCCCTGAGGGTTTTTATGGAGACCTGGCAACTTATAACCGGAATGCTGGAATGCCTGGGCGGGAACACGAGGCTTAACGGACCACGTGATTCACAAACACGGAATAAGGAGATACAGAAAGTCAGGTACGTGTGTAGGTGTGTGTGCGCTACTGTTTGCCTCTCAAAATGATTTGTTTTGCGAGACACATTTAACACTGACAATAAAAATCCTGCTGTTTTAATCTCGGGAGTTCTCAAGGCACGATAAGTTAGTGTAAAATGTAGTATTTTTGGACCGTTTTGTTTGGTCAGTTTATCACAACACAAGATGCAATGTAAAGGAAACAAGTTCATTTTCTAATTTCTTTAGATTTTCTTTAAATATAATGTTTATTTTTTGTGTAAAAAGCAAAGAAAGTGTATTAGATCTTTAACTTTATGTTGGATGATCGTTTTTTGGAAGAAATTAGTGTTATTTTTCTGGTTATTTATCGTATAATGTCACTTCCTGCTTGGGTCACTTGTGTTTCTTGCTTGTCAGGAAGCTAGTCAAGCACATCCACCTCCATCCTAGGCAACTATCATTGAGGCAATGCCTTTTTACCTCTATGTTAATGAGGAAGAGTGAGTAAATAGTAAGCTTACAACGACTCTGTCTTCATTTGCTCCGATTTAACTTGATGTTTAGTTAGAGTTTCAACACACTGCACGAGAACACTACAACAGGATCAGTTTAGATGTGAAAGTTTACAGACTTTCATTTAATTTCAGTATGTTTTTCAGGCATTAGTGTTCCAGTGCCTCATGATCACTCTCATGTAAAAAGATAACACACATAAAGTGTGTGTCGGGGGATTACTGCTATTGCCTCTTATGGCTGGAAACATCCCTGGTTTGCGCATACTAAAAGTTAAACTTTGTGTTTAGCTTTGACAAGGTATATGTACAGTAATGTAAAAGAATTGGGACACCCATTAAAAAAAACTTTGAGTTTACATAACCAAACACAATACAACTGAGAAAATGACTTTTAAAAATACAATGTAAAATGGAAAATGACTTTTAAACATACGCTGAAAAATTGAATGAACAAAAATGTAAATTCCTGGTGAGGAAAAAGTTAGGACACTCACATTTATTAATGCTTCAAGTATCCTAAATAAGAATCGGGTTGAGCTGCAGATAATTAGACCATCATTAGAGAGGACACTGGAGGAGTCTGTCCTATTTAAAACTCAGACATCAGTTTGATTTGGTTTTGATTGCTGAAGTGAGTGGATCATCACGACCAGATAAAAAGAGCTATCTAGGAAGGTATTTAAAAAAACAACCAATTACAAATCAGCTGTTACACTGTCCACAAAGTCTCCAGCGTTCCTTAAAGACCTACAGATAGCTCCTGTCACATGTGACTTTAAGGTACAGCATTTATCATCAGATTGAGACTGCACAAGGTGTACTTTTCCCCTGTCAATGTTAAAAACTTGTGGATGGTTATAGGAACCGTTCTATTTTAAAAGCAGCAATTAGCTTCCAGGCTGACCTGACTGTTTTCCTTATATGAGATTAACACTTTTGTTCATTACATTTTACAACTTAACTATTTATATTGTTTAAATAAAGTGCAAATATCTATACGATTAAATATGTTCAACAAAAAAAAAAAAATTTCATAGATGTTCTGTTCTTGTGTCATACTTGAGAATTTCATTAACTTTTACAGACATTTAACAGCTGAAAATCAAAAATTCACAAAACTAAATTACAGTATTGTCTAGCACTATTAAATTGCTGCTCAAGTTCACGGGCAGAGTTGTGATGTTCTAAATCTGCAGGGGATTCGTTCAGCCCATCCAGCATCTTATATTTACATTTGTGGCACTTAGCACAAATTCTCCCTTTCAGAGTGACATACAAAAACACATTCATTCATTCATGCCCATTCATGTCTATTCATGTCCAAAGCTAGTGTCTATAGACGCCACATCTAAAATATATTTGAGCTCTGATTATAGCCGAAATTAACCACACTCGATTCCTATAGCTAGCTATACAGATTTTGATTTTTGTTATCAGATAGGGAGAAGCTGGACCATTTTTAGCTTTGAACAACAAAACGATAAGGCCCGGAAGTTAGAATGCTGTTTGTTTTAATGATGTATTTAACATGTTTAGCACAGCAGTGCAAAAGGTGTACAAAATGGAACAAGAAAACTACATTTATTTAGTACCTATGTACTTAATAAATGTTTTAAACTGTAGGAGATGATACAATACATTAAATGTGTGATAAAAAAGAGTGTCTTTATTTTTGCATTATATCATTTTTTTATATTGTTTGTAATTTCAAAATGTTGAAACTAAGTTAGCAATGTTTTTAAAGTAGTTTAATGTTTGCTGTGATAAAAATACAGCATACTGTTTCTATGATAATAGTTACAATACTGTGATTGTTACTGTATTAATAATTACAATATTTTATAGGTACTGTGATTAAATTGATAGTATGCACACTGTAAAGTTTGCTATAGTAACTTACCAACTAATTGCTGCCAGCAAGTTACTGTACATAACAGTGTGATTTATAAAGTGAAGTTCTTTAAATTAAATCAGATCAGTTCTGAAGATCACGCCTGTATTGTTTTAATCTCCCTCTTGGTTACTGTAAAAGAGCTCTGTGACTTCCAGCAATAACTTTATTTACATTGATCAAGTTCATTTTATTCTATTATTCCATTGTGATATGTTGGACAGTCTGGTACATTACAAAAGGTCTTTGTCTGCTCAGTTAAGCAAAGATAACAAAGAAAAGAACTCATCACTAATCCTCTTAATCCAGATTACTGGCTAAGATTAGACTGCTATTCCAGGATTACACCAGTTTATCATGATTTAGTCAAGAGTGAAACACAGAAATCACACATTCTACTGAGTTTTCCTGGAGGCTTATTCGTGTAGTGTTCTCCTGCAGTCTCAATGACATGCTCAGTGATGCTGAACGGCTAGTTGGAGATGCCAGGGCATTGGTTTCAGACACGCTGCACTGTTGGGCGGTTTATATGTGAACATGACTAACTGTACTGTCAGCAACCCCTGGCTAAAGGAAGCTTTACAGCTCACCTCTGCAGTGTGTTCATTCAAGTCATTCAAACAACAATCCAGATTAGATTTAGTGTCAAATTATAGCAAATATACAAAATTATTTTTCTTTTTTTATATAAAAAATGTAACTTTCTTCATATTTACATCTCAGTCATCTAAAATATTCTCTAGGCTATGCAGTTCTTTTTGCTTAGCAAAGTGTTTTTTTAACTTGGAACAAAAGTGGAGTTTTTTTTGGAGTGCCATTAATAGGTTATTAAAGAAGCTTTCGAGTTTAGAAAATAAATATAACAGTTAAACTTTAACAGCAACAAAGATGTTAAGCATTCAAATGTTTTTGAGTTGTTATGCATCTACTGGATTTTGAATTTGCACTAAAGAACCGTTGAAGAACTTATGTATGACATAATTTCAGTCAAAGACCCTTTGACTTATTGTATCCATTTTTACAACAATTACAACAAAAACAATCAAATGAAAATAATGTTGTGTTGATCTTACTTTTTTTATATTTGTTATTCTCTGAAAACTTTTCTTCACAGAACCATCCATTAAAAGGTTAATTAAAGAAAAAAATGCTTTTCTAAGGTACTGACTGCTGATTTTCCCCAGGGGTTTTAATAGGAACATCTTCTAAGGCCAAGTAAATTTTGATATTGTGACTAATGACTTTGAGGAGCTGCACTACAGTATATTACTGTGCTATATGCCGGTAAAGCTGTTTTTTTGTGGAAGTCTGTGATTAGGTTGCTGTACTGTATCTTCTGAACATATTGGATTGCTTATTGATCCACTCCAGTGTTCAAAATGGCTTTTGGTAATCCGACTGTTTCCAGTCTAGTCCACCAGCTGTTCAGTTAAAGCACTGGTGCCATGTTAGCCTTAGAGTAGTCTGAGGCTCCAGGCCCCTTAAACTGATGAGTTTACTGAGAACGTTTTTTTTTTTTCTTCAGACAGTGACATGTCAATAACTGGTGTTAAGCAATGGTTACCATAATGATGCTGATATAAATTATTTCAATAACTTTAAAGGCTTTACATGTGTTAATAGTTATGAGTTAATAGATATGTAGTGGCAAATGTTTTGAGACAATTTATTTAACGGCTTTTTTGAAATGACTATATTTGACTATATTTAGCGGCTGAACTTTCATTGCCTCAATTTGAAATGACCAAAACATATGTTTAGTAAAGTCCCTTAGGCATAAATATAAGCTTTTTTTCTTTGCACGGATTTGCTTTGCTGGTTTGATCGCCGATTGTTCAGTAGGACAAAAGGAGGACGTTCTTCTAGATCTATATTAAAGTCAACGCCAGGTCAAAAGGTACGGCTAATCAGCTTTTCGTGACATTTCGTTTGCTTGTTTGATGAGATCACCGGGGCGTGCATGAACCCAAACGGCTCAGTGACGAGTCTTTTGACTCTGAATTAATGGGATAATGAAACGGCAGAAGTTAAGGACTATCGATCTGGAGGACTTGCAGCACCCAAACAGATGCTCTACTCTGATTTAGCGCTTATTCATTTAGAATGAGATTTGTTATTGTTTATCATAAATGGATTTATTTAATTTATTAATGTCGCTCACAGAGAACATACAAACAGAGATGATGACCTCTAAAAACTCCACTTTTATTTAGTATGACATGTATTATTTTTAATTATTCCTATAATCTTCATCATCATAATCATCATCATCATTTACTCACATATACGTTTAAACAAAGTGTGAAAAACATTGTTTGACATTTAAATAATGTGAAAAGGGACACCCTTAGGAGCTAAAAAACTTTTAACCGGGTACCATTACATATTGTGACGAGTTGGCGAACTATTTTCCCATTTTCCACGGTTTGGTAACGAAGCTGCTTTGGCTATTTTAGCCACGATGTTTATTATTTACATGCATTTATACTTATTATACTTACTAATATTTATTGATTTTGTAGTATACGTTCGGTTGTTTTTTTTTCATTTCTTTAAATTGATTATTTTTCCTAACAACGCACATTACTTTATTCATTTCTTTACTTATTTATTCATTTAGTTATAAACTATTTCTTTTATGTGGTGTCCCTAAAATTATGTTAAAGTTTTGAGGAAGAGTTGAGGTGTGTGTGTCTGTGTGTGTGTGTTTGTGAGTGTGTCCGTAATTGTTCTGCCGTTAGCCTATATTGTGATGCTGGGCAGATTGGCCTTTTTAATTAACGCTGCTTGTTTAAGCACTTCATTGGGTTTTTTTTTTTTCTCTCTTGTTTTCAGCGCAGCTGGCACGTGTCTGACTTTCAATGAACTTTTTAATTGCACTTCAGCTGAGCTAGGAAGGACTAAACGCCAGTCTAATAACGCTCTTGACTCCGTTTAAGAGTGCATTAAATCAGCTGTTGGTGTTGCTGTGGCCGCGCCGCCTCATTGTGTTCTCCAAGGCTGGAGGGATGATAAGAGGGAGGGAGGGAGGGAGGGAGGGGTAGAGGGAGGGAGGGGAGGGGGTGTGTTATTTTAGACCAGGCTTCTGCATGTACTTCATTAGCCTACAGTACTTCCTCTGACCACTTATTGATTGCGAAGCGGTCTAATTAATGCTAAAGGATGGACACTGACTGTTCAGCCAGACTGAAGCATGACTAGACTACCAGAGGCTGTAGAAGCACTTGTAGTAACCCGCTGTGTTTTTTAGGGTTCAGTTCTTCAACACCCGGTTCAAATGGTTAAAAAAATGCAGATGAAAGTTGTCGTTTAGACCTTCCACGCCACCTGTTTCAAAACCGAGTCTTCGCCACCTCTTACAGGGGGAAAATTAATTTAGCTCAAATCTTTAAATGCACCAACGCGCTGTCTGTCACTGACGCTTTGCCCCTCCCCCCGCCACAATTATTAGCATATAAAACTGTGTGTGTGTCTGTGTGTGTGTGTGTGTGTGTGTGTGAGAGTAAATGTAGGTCACATTGATGAGGATTGCCTCTAGTTTGTAATTGTTATTCTGCAGCAGTAAATACTTTAGTGTGCTCCGTGTTTTGGGGACTGGACAGCCGTTATTTTGGCCTCGCGCTAGATAACGGACGCTGTGGCCATATTGAGCTGTGTGCTCTCGAGCCGCTATATGAGTCTTAATTAATTTCTGTGTCCGGTTGTGTAAACGGACACTCAGCTCAGACCTGCATCTTCACAACTGAAAAATAAAAAACATCATCTTCGTCATTACCGCCTCCATATCATCATTATCATCATCTTTATAATCTTTATCTTCATAAACACCACATCATCACCATTCCACCACCACTCCACCACTGCTGCTGTCACCAATATCATATTATCATATCAATATTAACACCAACACCACTATCAGAATCATTGTTTTTATTCACAGTACCACCATCAGCAAAACACCTACATCATTTACAACAATGACATCATCAACAACATTATTAGCCCCCCCACCATTATTAAATTTACTTTCATCAGCATCCACCACCAACATCATTATTAAATGTAACACCATTAACACCGCCATTAACATTAGAAGCAGTATTATTAACACTAACACAAATATTATTAAATGTACCTTTATCAGCATAATCACCATCAGTTACATCACTACCAACATCAGCAACAGCAGTATTAACATCACTTTCACCATTATCAAATGTACCATAATTTACACCAGCACCACCATCACCAATATTAAATGTACCATCACCAGCACAATCAACATTATTAGCAGCAGCAACCATAAACATTATATGTACCATCATTTACACCCCCTTACAAAATTAACACCATCACCACCACCATTTTTATTAAATATATCATCATTTACACCACCACAAATATTAACAACAGCAATATTAACATCACTATCACCATTATTGAATGTACCATCTTTTACACCACCATCAACATCAGCAGCAGTAAAACACCACCACCACCACCATTATTAAATGTACCATCATCTGCATAATCACCATCATTTACATCACCATCATAAGCAGCAGCATTAACACCATCGCAACCATTACTGAATGTGCCATCATTTACGCCACCATCAACATCAGAAGCAGTATTATTAACACCACAACCACCACCAGCACCATTATTGAATGTAACATCATTTATACCTCTTTTAGCAGCAGCAGTATTAACTGCAGCAGCAGTATTAACACCATCACCATTATTGTTAAATATACCATTATTTACACCACCACCAACATCAGAAGGAGTATTAACACCACCACCATTATTGAATGTACTATCATATACATCATCAGCAGCAGCATTATTAACACCACCACCATTATTAAATGTACTGTTATTTACACCACCTTCAAAACAGCAGCAACATTATTCACACCTTCACCACCACCATTATTATGAAATATACCATAATTTACACCACCATCAACATCAGAAGCAGCATTAATACTACCACTATTGAATGTACCATAATTTACATCAACACCAGCATAAGCAGTATTACCACCACCACCATTATTAAATGTACCATAATTAGCATAGTCACAATCATTTACACCACCATCAACATCAGCCACAGCATTATTAACACCACCACCATTATTAAATGTACTATCATTTACACCATCATCAACATCAGCAGCAGTATTAACACCACCACCACCATAATAAATATACCATTATCAGCATAATCACCATCATTTACACCACCATCAACATCAGCAAAAGCAATATTAACACCACCACCATTATTAAATGTACCATCATTTACACCACCATCAGCACCAGCATAAGCAGTATTTACACTTCCACCACCACCATCATTAAATGTACCATCATTTACACCACCATCAACACCAGCATAAGCAGTATTAACACCTCCACCACCTTTATTAAATGTGCCATCATTTACACCACCATCAACACCAGCATAAGCAGTATTAACATCAGCACCACCATTATTAAATGTACCATAATTTACACCACCATCACCACCACCATAACACCTCCGCAACCATTACTAAATGTACCATCTATCTATCTATCTATCTATCTATCTATCTATCTATCTATCTATCTATCTATCTATCTATCTATCTATCTATCTATCTATCTGTCTGTCTGTCTGTCTGTCTGTCTAATTACCATCATTATTAGCCAGACTACATATTTATTATTAGGAATATTTCCATCATCATCCATTACACCACTGCTGCTAGTTTCACCATACCTAACATCACTATTTTCATTATTAACACCATCACATCATCATAATTCAAAACCAAAACACCATCATAGTTAACAACTTCCATTAACCTCCTCTAATACTATCATCAATAATAATGATAGCAACATCTTTATTAACACCACTACTATAAACAACATCTATAACCCCACCACAATAATTATGATTCATCACCATAAACATCACCGCCAGTATCATTATCATTACTAAAACCAATGCTATTACCCTTATCCTTATTAGCACCAATGTCACTACTATTACCACCATTAACACCACTTACAGCCTTATAAAAATCATTATTAACACAAGCATCGTTATCATCATCATTATTATGAATACCACTTTCGTCATTATCATAAGTATTAGGAACATCACCAGCATCATAATTGATACCATCACCAGAATAATTATCTTTATCATTAACACCATCAGCATAATCATCATTACTAACACCATCATCATCATCATCATTATTATTATTATCGTTAACACCACCAGCAGGATCATCATTATTAACATCACCACCATCATCATCATCATCATCATCAACACCACCAGCAGGTAATGTATTAATGATAATGTTATTAACACCACTACCAGTTTCTAAAGAAAATCATCATTAAAAACAATCATCATCATCATCATCATCACCATGATCAGGGCATCATAAAAACGTCATTATTAACACCCTAGCAGAATAATCACTTTAACACCAACACCGGCATCATCATCATTGTCATCAGTATTAACACCACCAGCAGCATTGCCGTCATTATTAACACCACCTAAACCATTATAAAAAGTATCATTGCATCACCAGCATCATCATAATCATAATTTTTAACACTGGCACATATTTCAAATATTAATGTGTGTCTTTTAATTTAATGAAACTAGGGCGGTGTTCAAAACCTTATACTCCGCATGGTGCAGTAATTAATTTGCTTTTAATGGTGGGGTGTCATTTTAAACATATTGTTTAGTATTGAAGTATCTGCTGTTGGAAGCACAACATCAATGTTACCACAAACAGAAGTTTCACCATCAATGTCGATTTTTTTGTGTCTCTAGACAGTTAAGTGTGTAGACTAATCAAAAGAGAAATTGAGTTGAAGTTTCTAATTATTACTGGTGTGCGCCACATGACGGAAGATTTCAGGATGACCGTTTTATCTTTATTTCAGGTAATGATGGTAAACTAGATATAATAAAGTGTATTTGGTATTTAAAATAAAAACTTCTTATTTGTTTCATTTCACAATTGACTTAATAATAATTATAAAAAATATTTGCTTCCGATTATATTACTGCTTCACATAAAATCGATAAAACGCTTTGATTCCACCTTTAGTGTCTGCTAAGTTGTAGGTGTATAATAGTACAATTAATTTGTCTTTCATTCTGCTTTGCCTTGTTGCTCAGGTAGAGACACTGCGCAGGGCCCAAACACTAATGCTGTTTATATAAAATAATAAAGAGTCTCAGCGCTGCATCAGCAGCCGGACTGGTTATTCAAGTGTCTAGCATTTGCCCCCAGTTACTGTAATGTACAGAGCTGCTCTCCTGTCCCATATAGGCCAACTCTGATGCAGCAAAAAAAGAGAAAAAACAGTAACACCAGCCAGCTGCCAGTCCCAGGCTGGGACGCGTTTTTAATCCAATGTGCAATCAATTATAAGCCTAAAGCGCGCGCGGAAAGTTTCATTTTTGCATCTGTTATTTTTATTATTATTATTTCTCGTGGCTGCGTGGCGGATTTACGTGGCGGATCCGCGCAGAGAGTGGAGTTTAGCACCCAATCTCTCTCTCTCTTTCTCTCTCCCTCTCTCTCTCTTTCTCTCTCTCTTTCTCTATCCAGCCTGACAGATGGAGCGGAGCCCCCTGGCCGGTACAACGTGCATATGGCAGCGCGAGCTCCGCGGTATAAGCCCTTATTCATTAACGCCGTTTCCACCACGCAACTGGTGCCGCAAGCTAGCTCTCTCTCTCTTTCACTCTGTCTGTCTTTCACCCTCTCGCTCTCGTATGGTTTTAATCCCTTCACGTGAGAGGAGCGCTTCTCTCGCGCTCACATCGGAGCCGAGGAAACCTTGCACGAGAAGCCATCGGCATAGAGACCTGGTAAAAAAAAAAAAAAAAAAAACACGCCTACTCGTTACATTGTACAAAACATTCTTATACATTATCATCATTGCATTCAATTATATAATAATAATACTACTAATAATAATAATAATAACAATAATATTGTTATTATTATTATTGTTATTATTATTATTATTATTATTATTATTATTATTATGCTGTTGTTGTTAATATAAGTAACATTATTATGATATTATTATTTAACATTACTATTGCCACTACTACTACTACTACTAATATAATAATAATAATAATAATAATAATAATAATAATAATAATTGTTATAATACGTAATAATTGTTATAATACGTAATAATTGTTATTATTACGTAATATAATTTTATTGTTTTTGATAAACATCGTAGCATACATCATATAGACCTGAAACATATTTTAACTGCATATGACCCGGTATTAGTATGCAGGCCTGTGCATGAACAATAAATAGAGTATGATCAGCAAAGGCAGATATGTGAAATTATTATTATTATTATTATTATTATTATTATTATTAAGGCATAATGCAGACTATGGTAGTAGTATAGTAATAGACCATATCATATTGTGTCTGTGTGTGTGAGAGAGAAAGAGAGAGCGAGAGAGAGAGAGAGAGAGAGAGAGAGAGAGAGAGTGAGAGAGAGAGAGAGAAAAGAAAGAAAAAAAGAAAGAGAGACGTGGGGTAGCAGGCCCCAAACTTAATCGTCATAGGTGGTCCATCAACAGTAGATTAAATAAGCTTCCCTTTCCCTCGCCTTGTTTTGCCAGTGAAATATTAATGCCCTCGAGCACGTCACTTCATGTGTTTGTGAGTGTATGTGTGTTTTCGTCAAGATCCTCCCTTCGCGCGAGAAACCGGCGGCTCGCGGCGCCTCCGTTCATCCTTTTCACGCGCAAGGGCGCGGGCACGGGCTGGACCAGCTCTAATGCGGGTTAAATACCAGGCGCGCGGAGCTTTTAAAAGGACAACACCGCGCTCGAATACACACAACTCCAGCAAACAATTCTAACGCACCATTATGGTGATGTCAGAGCCTGCGATAGACAGGGAAATTAACATGGCTTAGACGTGGTTCGACCAGCTTCTGGTTTTAAATTCTGGCCATAAATTCGAATTAAATCGATCACAATTTTTGTAACATCTATTTATATGCAGGGGCAATACTGGTATAAAAACTTCCAGTCCAAAAAAATAAGCACTATCTATTAAAAACAAGCAACGAACAAATACATATACATTTTTTTCTCGTTTACCTGTGCGGATGAACCCCTTTTTAAAGGTAATATGAGCCCTCGCGTGTTTACTTGACCCAAAGAGCGACTAACGTAACCCTCAAATCCTCCCTCCTTCTTACAGCCAGAGCGCGACGCACTAATCATTCCAAAAAATATCTAAAAGCACGCGAGCACTTCCTGTATGCCGCAGGTGTGTCTAAAAGCCTCGCCGAGATGAAGAGGTAAAACACACACATACACCGAGATATAGAGAAAGATAAAGAGAGAGAGAGAGGGGACATTAAACGCGAATTAAAATCGAATTATAATCCACCGATTGGGTAAAACACAGCACTCAAATTTACGTTAATTAAATCTTTTTTTAAAAAGCGCAATAAAATGCTTAATAAAAATTAAACGTTAATCGAAATCAAATGTAGTCTACATAATCTGTTGTTCAGACAAAGCACCTTCTAACAATTTAAAACGTGTGTTTCTTTAAACGCAACGTCTAATATTGGAATAATCGTTTTTAGCATTAAGGGAAAAAATGCGAAAATTTGGAACTGAAATAAAAACGGTCCTGCAAAAAACACGAGCTTCTGTTTTCGGCTTTTGAGATTCCAAACAGACAAATAAGCCTTATTAAAAACTAAGCTAATACAGTGACACTGCTGTATTTTAGACGACGAATGTTTATTCATGCATTAGAAAAAGGCAAAGCAAGAACGTGTTAAAACGAAACTTACGTCAATTTATTGTTTTAAAAATAAAAACAAAACTCCGAAAAGCAAGGAAAAAACGATTAAAGCCGTGAGGAAAAGAGAGCTTGAAAGAAGAGTGGCAGCACGAAAGAACTCCCCCCCAAAAAACGAACATAAAGAAATGTCCACAAAATTTAAAGGAGGAAGAAAAAAAAGAAAGAAATCATCAAAAAGTGTTGAAAGCGCGCTCGGTTCCTTATTAGGCGAAGATACAATATTTATTCCGTGTCTCCAGGGATGAGGCTCCTCTCTCTATTGTCCTCCCATTCCTCAGTGCTGATGCTTAATTTTCAAAACTTCGATATTACCAAGGGACCTACGACATCAGCCGGAGAAATACCCAGCAAGTACATAACCGGAGCCAGGCAGCGCGCGCTCTGCAGTGGGGAACGCGCTCAGCACCGACTCCGCCGGGCCACTTTTCGTTTTTTACACGTATTATTTTTTTCGGGGGGGAATTTTTTCTCTCTCTCGCTCTGTCTTTTCTCTCTCTCTTTTCCCCCCATTCTTTTGCCTTTACTGTTGGATTTATTTGGACAGCGCGAGGAAACCGGGGTGTGTGTATTTTTATATTGGATCGCGAGAATGTCAGCCACCTTTCCTGGACTGGTTCACGACGCGGAGGTACTGAAACACATTTCCATTTATTTCCTATTTTGCTGGAACAGAATATAGCATTTCTTTATGATAACTAACACCAAACCTACGAGGTGGTATAACTCACGTTATGCTTGTCTTGCAAGCTTACATAGATTCAGAAAAATAGATTTATACACACATATTATTTTCTATTTATTTTAAGCTTGGTTTCTAAGGAGGATGATTTCTCCGTTACAGTGCACGCTCATTTATTTATTTAGTCAATCATTTCATTTCGTTTATTTATTTATTTGGGATGGGGTGGCTGGTGATTACCTGCTGCAATCAAACAGATAAAAACACGTAGATTCTTAACACATAAATAAATAAATAATAACACACCACGCAGGAAATGACAGACAAGTAAAGAGTGTGTGAGGGAGAATGTGGTACTGTGTGTGTGTGCATGAGAGAGAAGGAGAAAGAAGGCAGATAGAAGGGAGAAGCGGATAAA
Source organism: Astyanax mexicanus (assembly GCF_023375975.1). Taxonomy (NCBI): domain Eukaryota; kingdom Metazoa; phylum Chordata; class Actinopteri; order Characiformes; family Acestrorhamphidae; genus Astyanax; species Astyanax mexicanus. Next base: position 42,542,221 of record NC_064408.1, on the reverse strand, counting down.
AAAAACCCATGCTGCCACCTCGCTCGCGCGCTTTTACAGCGCCGTTTTTACGCTCTCCCCTCCCGGGCACGGGCGAGATGACACCGCCGTCAGGTAGTTTTTTTCCTCACCTCTTCTTTTTCTAAAGACTCTTTGAGCTCGTGCATGCGTGTGTATGCGCGCGTGCTTGCGTCTGCGTGCGTAAGGATGTGTGTGTGTATGGGTGTGTGTTTGGAGGAAAGGCAGAGTTTCCGGCAAGCTCGCTCACTTTTTTTTAACACTCGCGCGAAAGTGAGTGTGTGAGAGAGATGTTTTCACCGCGTGTGCGCGGACGTAGCTGCGAGCGCTTGTAAATGACATCCCTCATATTTCTCTCTCTCTCTCTCTCTCTGCTTTGCCTTTACCTGTACACCACACAGATACGTCACGACGGATCAAACAGCTACCGCCTGATGCAGCTAGGCTGCCTCGAGTCCGTGGCTAACTCGTCGGTCGCCTACTCCTCGTCGTCCCCGCTCACCTACCCGGCCACCGGGCCAGAGTTTGCCTCCCCCTACTTTCCCGCCAACCATCAGTACACGCCCCTGCACCACCAGTCCTTCCACTACGACTTCCAGCACGGCCACCCGGCCGTCAACCCGGACGCCTACTCGCTGAACTCACTGCATCATTCGCAGCAGTACTACCAGCAGCTACACCACCACGGCGAGCCGGCAGACTTCATCAACCTGCACCACGGAGCGCGCGCGCTCAAGTCCTCGTGCCTGGACGAGCAGCAGCGACGCGAGCTCGGCTGCCTTGACGCCTACAGGCGCCACGACCTGTCGCTGGTCAGCCACGGCTCGCAATACGGCGTCCATACCGAACAGAGGCTGCTGCCCGGGGCGGGGCTGGGGCTGCCCCCGCCTGGGGCCGATGACCTGCAGGTACCCCCTCCCACTACTTCCTCCACCCCTTTCTTACCCAGCCACTCTTTACTGATGTACACAACTGTACACCTAACACACATGTAGGCCTACACACACAGACCTAGGGCATTGTCTGCAAGGCCTCAGAAAAGTCCCTGTCTCGATAGGTGCACCACAAGCATTCAGTTCACCTTAACTGTAATAAACTAGAATATCAGGCCAGCTTAATACACCAAAAAATCTTAACTTAAAATCAGATAACTCCTGCTTATGGGTGATATTTTTTTTAGATATATTTCTGCACTTATAAAAAATACATTTTAAATTTTTAAATAAAAAAGTATACACTGTTCAAACCTGTAAAGTTTTAAACCAGTCTACGCATTTCCAAAATGAATAAGTAATTTTATTGGTCATGATAAGCTTAATTAAGATTAAAATGTATAAAATGCTGCTCAGTTCCATAAAAATAAAAAACACAATGCATTTAGAAAAAATATATTTAAAATTTACAAATAAAAATGTGTAAATCGTTATGTTATTTTTTATTTTATTTTTTTCGTCATTATCAGAAATCCTTCCTATTCGCTGGGTAGATGTATTCCAAAAAAGGGACACATCATTTAAATGAAGTGAACAGACGTTGGCTAAGTGTGTGAAATGCTGTAATACTGTGCGTGTGTCTTGTCCATCTTGTGCCATTGAGAGGTCGGGATAAAGAATAAAGCGCTGTGCAGGCTGCTGTTTCTCTGCTGCGCGCTAAAAGGGCGGATTAAGAAGAGCATACAAAAGGCAAATAAAAGAGCAATCCTCCGCAGTAGAGCACCGTAGTTTATCCAATTTAGGACTTAATGTCAATCAACTGGTGATTTATGCAGAGACATCTGAGCGCAGGCCAAGTTTAACCCGACGAGTTAAAACAGCGGGTTAAGCTGGGCAGAGGCGTTCTTTCAGTCTTTACATTTTTAATACATTAATATTCTGAATAGTCATCAAAACTCACACCAAATGCTAGGTTGTATTTGTGTGTGTGAGAGTGTGTATACGCACCCAATATTAACATCAAATTTATAATATCATTTTTTTTTATTTCATTTGATCGCAATTATTAAATTATGGAAAACGTCACAATTCATAACACACGCTAGAAAACGTCACGCTGCAGTGACGATAAAAGACGATAAAAATGTTAAATGCGTATTTTATGCTATTTTGTCTATAAATGATTTTTTTATGATGTACAGACGCTTACATTTAATTGTTTTTATTACGTTAATACAGTCGCACCTTTTAGACCTCCACCTGAACCCAGAAATATTTCAAACTGTGATGTAGGTTCGCTTTTTTTATTTTTTTCTTAATGCTTGCCGATCATTTTAATTTTAATAATAATTTAAAATCAGATTAATCAGTTTTATAATAACATTTTTTAGCATTAGAATTACAGTGGGAATTAACGTCACCTGTTTCTGAACCAAAGTTTTCTAAAAAAAAAATGAAATAAAATTTGACAAAATAACGAAAAACGTAAAACAAGGTAAACAGCGTGAGAAAAGAATGAAGAGAAACAAATACGTGCAAACATACTTGCTAAATAAACAATAAACAGCTACATAACACAGAAAAATTGGAAGATTACCGAATAATTAAAAGAAATATAGAAAAAAAGAAAATACATGAGTTCAGAAAATACAGAAGATGAAGTAAAATGCAACACGAAAAGTCGCGTGAGAAGGGTTTTCTCTTTCTCTCTCTCTCTCTCTTTCTCGCTCTCTTTGAGCAGATTAAACAGATTTGGTCGGGACACAAAGCCTCCTCTTCACCTTCTGTAATTTATGCCCGGATGGCCGTGCGCGGGGGGGATTGATCTGATAATCACTTTAACCGCGCGTCGAAAGGGCCAGAGAGAAAGAAAAGAAAAGAAAAAATAGAGCAGGAGTTTGTTAAAATAGGCTTTACACAACCACCTTTTCAGCAGCGCCGCGCGTGTGCCCCTGTGTGTCTGTGTGCGAGCGTGTCTGTGGCTCGTGAGGAGGATTAACACTCTTTCTTTCGCTGAAATCCCATTTCCTTCTTCTTGATGACATCACTGATAAGAGATAACAAATTAATAATAACAGCAGCAACAACATTGCTAAAATATAATAATAATAATAATTATAATAATAATAATAATAAATAGGATATTATTATTATTATTATTATTATTATTATTATTATTATTATTATTATTATTATTATTATTATTATTATTATTATAAGCAGTAGTAGTAGCATTCATTATTATTTATTTTTATTGTTGTTTTCACTCATCATCTTTCACATTGCTTAAGATCTCTGTCACTCTCTCTTTTTAAATATAGTATCTGTCTCTTTCTCTATCCCTGTGTGTTTATAGGGTTCCGTGGACGCGCAGTGCGGGCTCATGTTGAATGGCCAAGGCGGAGTGATCCGGAGAGGTAAGTGAATTTTGTCATACCTTAAAGACACTCACACACACACACACATCCACTGCAACTTTTTCATTAGAAATATGACTGTCCACATTCTTTAGTAGATATTCTAGAATCTACTACGACTGACTGTAGTTAGATTTTATACTTGGTTTAGTTCACGATTTTGTTTGATTTTTTTGTTTGAGTTATATTTGGGTTTAGACGTATTTTAGTTGAATTTTGCATTTTGCTGTGTTGAAGGTGCAGGTGCACGTGTTCTTACACTGAGTTTAATTTAGTATGAGTTTTAAATTAGTTACGCTTGGGTTAACTTTTAGTTTGAGCTGAAATTAGTTTAAATGGTATTGGGTTTTTAAGTTTAGTTTGGTTAGGATTTGGATACGGTTTAGAATTTAAGTGCATTTTTTCGTAATTAAAATATACAATTATTTGTATTTAGTTACAATTTCTTTTGAGCCGTAAAAACAAATTAATATAACAAATTAATTTATATAAATGTACCATATTATTTCTAACACTTTAAAGACATGTATGTAATAAAATTATACATTATGTTATAATAATATATTTCTTTAAAGTGTTTGATGGAAAATAATAAGCTTTATTTATATACACTTGTTATATTAATAATTGCATTTTAATTAAAATACGGTTTCAGTTCTGTCTTTCTTTTTTTTCGGTTGTTGTTACATTATTAAAAGCTGTGTGTGCGTGATGCTAATGGGCGTATGTGTGTGTTTGTCTGTCTGTGCACTTTTTTTTGCCATCAAGCGCGTCTCGGCCTCTTAATTTTTAATCGTCTCCGTCCTAACGTGCAGTGTGTGTGTGTGTTGTGATTTTCTGAGCGTGCGCGATTTATTTATTTATATTTTATTTTTATTTTCTTTTTCTTTTTTTATTTTGTATTATTATTATTTTCGCCGCGAGCTCTGCCGTTCGCGCCATCAGATCCAATAATCTTTGCTTTAGCTCGAGCTCCCGTATCGATAGCTTCTCTCGCCTCGGGCGGCCGCTTTGATATGCTAATGCGGCGCGGGTCCAAAAAATTCAGCGGAGATCATATTAATGCTGTTCACACTAAATCGCAGCTCGCCCTGAATATTCACACCAGCCCGCGCCGCTTTATTATTCTTCTCCGTTTATTTATTTATTTATTTATTTTTGCATTTTATTGGTAAAGCAACGAGTGTGTCTGTGTTTCTGACCATGACTATCACTCTCAGCTTTCAGTGATATTCTGATCACCATTAACCCTTCCTTAGCACGCTTACTGTGCGTGAACGCAGGTCACGTGTGTGTGTGTGCGCCTGTGTTGCTTTCTTGTGTCCATGAGTGCATGCGCGTCTGTGCGCGCGCGCGACAGAGAACTCTTCTGCCTTGGCGCGCGCCATAGACATCACCACCACCACTACTACTACTTCATTTGAAACAGAAGCAGAATGACATTTGGCCTATGTCTCTTTCTCTATCTCTCTTTCTATCTCTCTCACTCTCTCTCTCTCCTTTTTTTCTTTAATTTTCGTGGCAAACTCGTAAAAAAGCTCTTGATTCGCTTTGTGATCGCTCGCGCTGCGCCTCGGGCTACTGCCGCGCGCTTAAATACCGCTATCGCCTCTGGGCCCGGCGCGCGCGACCAGACTACCGGCAATAGCTCTTTTTCAATCGCCCTTGGCAACATAAAATACAAACTACTTTGAATCAAAACATTTTTTGGCGGGGAATTAATGTGATGTGAACTTGCATGCTAGGATATATCTTAGGTTTGTCAGACCGTTTCACACGGACTGACACGGAGCCGAGGCAGGTGAGAGACCCTGTAGCCAGAGAAGTCCTTCAGGAACACACGCGCGCGCACACACACACACGCACGCACGCACGCACACACACACACACGCACGCACGCACGCACACACACACACACACACACACACACACACACACACACACACACACACACAACCCGTCCATTCCTCTTCAAATCCACCTGACCCTGTGTGAGCATGAGCATCTGCAGATGTGGCCAGATGTTTAATCTGAAATTGATACAGGTGATCACTGGTCTTTAGAGTAGAGTCAATGCTGACCTGAGGCAAGCTGTGTGTTTGTGTAGAAACTGGCACCACTTGCTTGAGCTAACTGTAACATAATGTGTGAGGTCATACTCTTCACATGAACGCATTCTCATCTGTTGCACCTCAAAGCATCTGAATGTGCGGAAAAAAAGACTTATCATATGTGCTTCACCTTTGTAACTTAAGAATTATTTAGAGTCTTAAAAAGGATTGCGCCAAAGTAACGTTTTCTATTTGTGCATTTGTATGGAGGAAATGTATTTATCTGAGAATGTGTATTTCTGTGTAAAAATGTGTTAACAAAGGTTTTATGTGTAATGAACAGGACAATTACAGGACAAAAACAGTGTTTTTTTTTTACAGGATGGGCAAAGATCTTTATTTATAAAGACACATTCAGTTCAGCTTCAGAAGGATTATTAATAATTTGATTAAGTGGATCAGGTGTATTTCAAAAAATAATCTCATGTGAAAACAAGCAGTTTCACTGGATTTCTATACATTGAATGTTTTGATTAAAAAAAATAAAAATAAATCCAAATTATTTTAGAAACATAAAATATACCTCAGTCCTGATCCACCCTTTACACTGTGTGGAAATCTAGTGTCCTACACAGAGCACATCTGGATGCTATCAGTTATTCCTCAGTCATGCTGATCTTTGTTTATTCATGTTGTTGTTGTTGTTGTTTGCAGGTGGGACGTGTGTAGTGAATCCTACAGATCTTTTTTGCTCTGTGCCGGGCCGCCTCTCTCTCCTCAGCTCTACCTCTAAATATAAAGTCACCATCGCTGAAGTCAAACGCCGCCTCTCTCCTCCAGAGTGTCTAAATGCCTCACTGCTGGGGGGCATCTTAAGGAGGTAAGAAGCACGTAAAGAGAGAAGCACAATTTTTTTGTTATTGCTGTCAGGAGTTGGGGTTGTAAATGGTAAATGGTCTAAAAATGACAGGAAATAAAAGGTAGCAAGAGTTTGTTTGTTCCAAGTCATTGTTTTATTTTTTACATGGTCCATTTATCAGTTAATTTAGTGTGAAATATGCATGTATGGATATGTACATATATGTAATAATGAAGTAACCCCAGATAGGCATTTGATATTGGGCTTTGTCACTTGCGTACCACGAATGCATCATAAAAGGAATTATCGCCTACAGTGGACTGTGCAATGGGTGGTAATGATCGTGACTGGTGGTACATGGCTAAAACTAATGTGAGCAGACAAGAAACTTTGGTAGAAATCACAGCCATTGTTTTTTTATACATTATGTATCTTATTACTGGCTCAGATACATATAAAATTATTATAAATAGCTATTTAAACAGAAATTTAATTAGACTCAAAAAATATTATTCAGGCTTACTGCAAGTCTCAAAGTATGAACTTTTGGATGGTTCTTAAGTATTACTTCAGTGCAGTGTTTCTCAATCCTAGTTCTGGAGTGCCCCGGCCCTGTGCCATTTCCCCTTTATTGCTGTTCCTACTCCCAACACATCTGATTTAACCAATCAGCTCATAAACATCTCTTACAGTACAAATCTCACAGTAAAAGCAGGAAAAGCTCTAAAATGTGCAGGACAAGGTGGCACCAGGACCAGAATGTAGAAACATTGTATTAATCTGTTCATTTTGACCTATAAGCACAATAATGGAGCATAAATATTTCACAGCTCTATAGCTTCTCTCAAACACAGCAGGACTGCTTTTAGAGACGCAGGACTTTCTCCTCTCTACACTGTATTAACTCCTCATTGTTGTTGCGATTCCGTTTTGAACTGAAGCAAATGGTTTGTGTAAGCGAGATGCTGGATGAAAACTTTGGTCATTACATTTAATTAATCTTCAACAACTTCTTAAAAAAAGAGGAGCAGATAGACAAAGGTAAGAACACAGTCAGAGCTACAGAGAGAGAGAGAGAGAGAGAGAGAGAGAGAGAGAAAGGAAGGAAGAGGGAGGAAATTGGTGTGAACAAGCTCTGGACACTTGATCTGGAGATAAAGAAGAAAGAGAGGGGAGGGAAAAGAGAGCGGGCAGGAAAAATAGAGAGAGAGTGAGGGAAAGAGGAAGAGATGGAGAGAGCAGAGGAGCCAAAGGTTCCATTATTGATGAGGACGAGGGGGAGAGAGAGAGAGACAGAGAGAGATGGAAAGAGAGGAAGGGAGAGACAGAAATGAGGGCAGAGTCGAGGAGGGAAGTTGGGTGGGAATGAAGATGGCACAAACACACATATACAGAGTGAACATACTCTGCAGGGAGAGGGCAAGAGAGACACTGAAAGCTAGAGAGAAAGAGAGAGAGAGAGAGCAAAGAGAATGGGAGTGAGTAAAGAGATGTGAGGGAGCAACAGCCAAAGCAAGGGAGAGACAAAGCGACAGAGAGAGAGAGAGAGAGAGAGAGAGAAAGAGAGAGAGAGAGATTGTGCTAAACTGTGCATCCACAGAAAGAGTTTGTTTTATTTTACTAAAGGGCAGCGTTGTAAATACAAACAGACATAAATCTTAATATTAATATTACTTTATATATATATTTTTATAATATTAGTTATCAGGCTTTAAGCAGCTATCTCATACTGTTTGGTGCTATACAGAATGGTTATCTATAGAATCAAAATGTGTTGTTTTTGCGGTCAGGAGGTGAGGTTGTAAATGGTCTAAAAATGAAAGCAAAAAAAGGTAGAAAGTGTCATTGTTTAAATTGGTCCATTTATTAGTCAGTTTACATCTACAAAATGTTTTCCACCAATGTAAAGATCACTTTAACCAAGTAAAAACCATTGAACCTTGAAAAGTAAATAGTTTGTTGTTATTATTCCTTATAGAAACTTTGCCTTTGAACTGTTTGTTTAAACACTATATGGGGTGAAATGACATTGGATTGGAACAACAAGCACCTGTTGAAAATAACTCTGTATATATTTATATAGAATGATGTGAGAGGTTTGTATGTTGCCCTTCAGTGTTGCCAAAGTAGCAGACATTAAAGGTTGTAACAGCTTTGTTAGGATGAACAAAATCTGTATACGTAAACTCATCACTCAAAAATACATGTACCATACAAATTCTTAAAACACAAAGCAATCTGTAAGTGTGAAGAACCTTCACGTCATTTAAAGGTCCCATAGGGAACAGTTTCTTTAGTTTCTTTTGTTTAAATAGTTATTTTTCAGAATGAAGAAACCTCTCTCGCTATATGTATATAGCATCAAAATAACATTTCTATTATACATCATTATATGTTTATATATAACATACCATGCAGAACACTTAATTCTTAAAATGCGAAAAGTTATCACAAAAGTAAAAAAAAATCTCACATAAATATGAATACAAATTTTTGCCCATTCATTTTTTAAAAACAATTTTTAGATAATTACTGCTCTTCTCCATCGTCACCAGTGTCTCCAGCAGCATGACTCTTTTAAACTGAAAATCAGTTTTTTACACAAGCGGAAACATTTTTGGGAATTTTTTTTTGCAATCCTTCCAAGAGGTGGAATAAAATATTATTTGAAAAAACAACATTTTAAAATGTATTCCATTACATAGCAATCAACAGTTGCACGCTTTTTGACCTTTAATTTCGTTTCATTTTTACAGTAAATAAAACGTGTGCAATGTACACTCTAGTTGAAATGTAATGCATTTTTCAAAGTTTAAAAAGCCTTATTTAGTACATATAATTTTTATTGTTCATAAAAATCTATTTTTCTCTCTTTCTCTTTCTCTTTCTCTCTCTCTCTCCCTCTCTCTCTCTCTCTATCTCTATGTCTATCTAGAGCAAAGTCTAAGAATGGCGGTCGGTGCCTTAGAGAGAAGTTGGACAGGTTGGGACTCAATCTCCCAGCAGGCCGCAGAAAAGCTGCTAATGTCACCCTGCTAACCTCTTTAGTGGAAGGTAAGGCACATTCAGTTCACCTGAAAATGTGTGTTTTTCAATGTTATTCATGTGCTTTATTGGTGTTTCTTGGCATTAAATTGCCTCTTTTGGGCTCTTGAGCAAGGCACTTAACTTCTTGTATAATCGAAATAAAAGTACTTAACAATGTAAGTACTATAAGGCAATGTAACTGTGTAAATGTGTTTCATATGAACACAATACCAACACTACTCTATGCAGCTGAATCACTCTTCAGATTTGTAAAAAGTACAGAATTAAAGTAGCCATTCTATCTTTGATGCACTGCTGCTGATGTAAGGATGATGCTTTAGTTGTACATTTCTTAATCTGAGCTAATCTTTTATTTTAGACACATTTTGAATTTTTATTCCTAGTTATTAGTAAGATCTTCTAGAGTTGCGTGGGTGCTGACAGCTGTAAGAGGAAAAAGATTTTTTTTAAGATGCATCATGGAATAATTGCATTTAAGTGTTATTTGGTGCTGGTCTTTGTGGTCATGGCTGTTGTGGTTATGATTTTATGACAGATATATTTTATAGAACTTTAAACACAGCATTCGATAGTATTTTGTATGATTTTTACTTCTCTTATGTCAATACTCTTACTTAAGGTGGTAGCATTAAAATTAACATGTAACATGTACAATCTGTTCAATGCCATCTTACAAGTGTGTTAAGAGGAATGAACTCATAAGGCCATCCATTATTACCTATATGTAATAATTAAATATTCATTATTTTAACACAATCAGTGAATTAAAGAAAATCTTTCCATGAAAATATAGTATAGTATAGTTTATATATTATATTTATTGATTCATATATACATAGCTGTAATAAAAATACATAAATGGATTATCACACGGCACGTGACACAAACAAAACAGCTTAAGAATATGTGTGATTTATATATAATATGTATATTTTGCATGAATAATGAATACAGAATTTAATCCATTTCATAGTTTAAAAAAAACAAATGTAATCTACCAGGCCAATTAAAAAAACTTTAAATAAGTAAGAACAGTATTTTCTAACTGCAATAATGATAAGATAAGATAAGATAGCCTTTTATTTTTCCACTCGGAGAAATTTGCATTGTTACAGCAGCATAAGCAATAGAAGAAAAAGTGCAAAGAGTATAAAAAAAGATACATGGACAGGTCAACAAAAGTAGATACACATCTGTTATCTAAACAAAATAAATAAAAAATCTACAAATTTAAATAGTTTAAAAATAGAAAAAGAAATACTAGATATGTGACAATTACCAAGTTTGCATTGATGAGAAAAACAGATTGCACATATCCCAGGTATTACTGATATTACTGATGACAAGTACTGATATTGCACATAAAAAGATGATACGGGTATTGATTTTATACATAAGGACAGCATACATGAATGATTTAACTGAGCTATAACGGATGAGCATAGTGTTGAACTGCTCTTTTTCTCTATTGTTCAGGTGAGGCGCTTCATCTGGCCCGGGACTTTGGTTACACCTGTGAGACGGAGTTTCCCACTAAAGCGGTGGGAGAACACTTGGCACGACAGCACACAGAACCCAAGGAACAGAACGCCCGTAAGAAAATGGTGCTGGCCACTAAGTAAGTGCATAAATACAGCTTAAAATGCAGTTTTGTTATAATTTTCGCTTCTGTTAATTTAGCCATTACTAAATCTTCTGGTGGATGGTGTGACATAGTGGGTCACCACCTCTGGTAGTCTTCTGTTTAGATCTGTGGTGGAATGAACATATCATGCTATGTTAGTTATTAAATGAAAGTGATTGGACAAGATCCTTAATGCTTCATTAATTGCAACGAAACAGAAGAACACTTGGCTCCCTTGTTTTAATCAGTTGCTCCCAGTCTTTAAACACCAGAGCACACTGAAAAACTGAGGTACGATATAAGTACTTTCTGGTATTCAAAGGTAAACTTTTCAAAATGTATACTCTTAAAGGTATAAAATTGTTTTTTTACGAGGTCAAGTATGTTCCTCCTGAAGTTCAAAGTCTTTCCTAACAACAAGAAGTACAGATTTGTAACGTCTAACCAGCAAAAAGCTACATTCAGCATTCTGTATCACTGTACAAATAAACAAAATATATTTTAATTATACATTTTTAATTTGAATGCCAGACAATTGTGGATCATCCAAGTTCTTGATACATATTAATGTTTATAATCTTTATATTTTTTACTGATACTCATAAAAAAATGTCTTTCACTGAAAGGTACTTTATTGTACCTCAATATAAGTTACAGCCCCAGCGACAAGCTTTGTACTCTTTTAAATACAAATCTGTACTTGTGGTAGTGAATCAAACTTGTGCCTCAAGATTTGTAGATGCGCTGATAAAATTCTTTAGAGGATTCTTTAGAAAATGTTTCTAAATGTACAGAAACCCTTCTGCAGATGGTCATTTAAAGCATTAAAGCATCTGTAGATAAATGTGCAGCAGCAAAAAAGGGTTTTCGCCATTGTTACAAAGTAAATAAATGTTAAGCCTTTTTGCTTAGAAAGTAGAAACATAGTGTAGAAACCCTGCTGTGCACACTGTTATTTAAAACCCATTTCTATCAGCTTTGAACATTTCTAAATCTATGCAACCTTTTCTACTAAGGTTCTAGATAATAATAAATCCAGACAATTTCCAGGAAACCACCTCTGCTGTTCTAACATATATATTTTGACACTACTGTTCTTTTATGTGTTTAATAAAACATGTTTGTTTGTGTGTGTGTGTTCGTGTGCAGGCAGATCTGTAAGGAGTTCCAGGACTTGTTAAGTCAGGATCGTTCCCCACTGGGTTCCTCGAGGCCAACGCCAATACTGGACTTAGACATTCAGAGACATCTAACACATTTTAGGTATTAACACACTTACACTGAGTAAATACGCAGTAATGCCTTTCAATATGTCTAACTAAGCTCACAAATAGGCACTGTTTAAAACAAAACCTGGTATCTCCATATATATATATATATATATATATATATATATATATATATATATATATATATATATATATAGAATATATATATGTAGAAGTAGAAGCTTAAAACACTCCATTTATGCTAGTCATTTCATTGATCCATTTTTTATGATTTCTTTTTTTTTTCAAGGTTCAGTTCCAATTGCCACAAAAAAAGTTACTATGCTGTTGACATACACAAGCATCTTCTAAAATACATCCTTTTTCATCTTTTCTTACAGTCTTATCACGCATGGTTTCGGCACACCAGCGATCTGTGCAGCTCTCAGCACCTTTCAGACAATTCTGAGTGAAATGCTGAACTACCTGGAGAAACATTCGGCCAATAAAAGCACAGGAACACCTGACGGTAGCCATATCAACTCCAACTCTGAAAAAACGGCACTCCGCAAAACTGCTGAAACGCCAACAAAAGACGGGAAAATGGAGAAAACAGAATGACTGCATCCTTCTTAGCAACAAAGGACCACTGCTGAATCACTTCCTGATTTAAGCCCTGATGGGCAGGCCTTGTTCAGGGCGTGGCTGGTATAGGGTGGGTTTTTTTCTTTTCCTGCCTTTTTGAAAAATTTATTTAACCATCACTATTTATTTATTTCCAGTCATCGAGTCCTAATCCAGTGTCTATTTAAACCAAGCAATTAACATTATCTTTCCAGTCAACCACGCGCAATGTATTTCCACTTTTTTGTAAGTTATCAGAGAGGGTATTTTGTTTATTAAAGTTTGTCATTTCTTTAATAGTGGAATTAATGAATTGAAAATGTAATATCTTTTCCTGAAAGATGCACATTCCATTTTTTTTGCCAAGGCCTAATTTCAGGTCACTTTAAAAACTGTAAAATAAATTCTGGTGACTCTCTTTGTTGCCATCAGTAAACTGTATATTGTGCATGTTGAAGTTTGTACACTGCTCAAACCTGACATTCCTCACTACAGCTTCAGAACACGACATCTCAACCGCATTTGTAAAGAAGTTATATATAAATATATAAATGACAACTTTTTCTTGTAGGTTTTGAACTACATATATGAAATATCCCTACATGCAAACTACTCGTGTTCAATAAAGCATATTGCTCAAAGTCTTATATTAAACAAGTGTGTTGCTGTTGAATTGCTTTGTATATTTCTATACTTGAACTTTTCATGCAGAAGATCAATAGGATTTGCATTTTATAGCTGTCCAAAAAATGCAGAGATTGTTTGAGATTATTTGAGATTACTAGAAGTCCCTTTACATTTTAATGATTTAAATGGAGCAGTAGCAATTCTCCAAAATCACAAATCATCTAATTCTATTGCATGGTAAAAACCTCTCTTTTGCCACTCTTATAAAGTTCATTTTATGTTTGTTTGAACTTTTTTCAATTTGTTTTTTACAAATTTCTAATATTACACTAATTTAAACAAACATTTTTTTTTCAATACTTTCAAAATCTATATAAAATAGTCTTTATAATATGTAATCAGTAAGGAACTTGATCATTCATAGATAGCCACAGGCTGACTTTGGGTCAAAACAGTGATTTGCCCCCTCAGTAACAGGTATAGAAGCCTGCCTGAGCTGGAATATTCTGGCTGAAGCACGTCTTTTTTTCTGTAGGGCTCAGATAACGGCAGTAACACACCTGTCACCTGTCTTCTCACCTGTCATCCTGCTCACCCCCCACTCACCCTGCTCTTACCTCACTGTGTTTCATTCACGCTTACCTCTCTGACAGGATTTACACTCCTGTCATGGTGACTGGGTTTAATGCGTTTTCTCTTCACAATCCAAATGTACTGACTGGCTTTGCTGACCAGATTTACTATCTCGGAATTCTGTCATTTTATACCAACTAAAACTGTGTTTCTACTGTGCTGTTAGGGTGTATATTTAAAGTTCGGAATCTGCTCTAGAAAAACAAAAAGCAAAACCAAAATCATTGAAGAGTTATTTATTTCTCTAAAGGACCTTTCAGTTGATAGTACTTTAAAATACCATTTTTGTAAATGAAGTGTGTGAGTCATAATTGTAAATTCAAGGTAAAAGTCATGTCAGAGCATATAAATGGACAAATAAATTAAGTTATATTTGCCTATAGGGTAATTTTTCAATTAACACTCTAAACAAGCAACAGCCAATTTTGTACAGTGTACATTTAGCCAAAAACAACATCCATCTGGAGGATTAAGCAGGACAGACAGCAAATCAATATCTGGGCAAATGTAAACACATCAGGACAATTTAGAGCCAAAACATTACTATATCTCCATGATTTTGGACTGTGGAAGGAAACTGCAGTCCTGAGAGGAAATTCCACACAGATAGGGACTTGAACCAAAAACCCCAGTGCTGACAGATGAACTCTCTAACCACAAAGTGTAAGAGTTGTGTAAGAGTTTACCACAAAAAGTTAATATGCATTCTTTAAAATATAGGTAAAAGAAAAAACTAATAAAGAAGAGTAATGCGATTAAAGAATAACTTTTAGTTTTATGTAGAACCATGCCTGTGAAAGACTCACACATCTTATTAACAAACATGCTACATTGGCATGATATGAAAAAAAAAACATAATAAATAATGTGCATAGAACATATGAAGAATTTTACTTTTCTCTATTAGGAAGAAAGAGAGGGACTTTTCTTTCTTAGAAGTGTATTTTTCTTCATGGTTATGTATTTACTGACAAAATTTACAAGCCTTCTTTATAATAATTCTTGAGAAACTCAAGCTTACTCACAAAACCATAATCACTGATTAGTTTTGCCAGATTTTTCAGTAATATATCACTTCGCTGACATAAGTGACTAAGGAATATCATAACTTTTTGATAAACTACAAAGAACTAATTGTATGATCAGGTCCAGTGATAAAGCTTACAGAACTATTAGTTTTTTATAGGAGTTTTTACAAACTTTGCAGAACTACTTTACTAAAATTGTTTACTGACAAGCTTTACAGAATTATTAATTATTAATTATTGTGGTTTTAACGACATTTTATAGAACTACTTTACTTATAGCGTTAAAAAACTATATACAGTATACTGGACAGAATAAAATGTCTGAGAATGGTCAAATAATCTTTATTGGCTGCAGATTTTTTGGGTTTAATATTCCATGTAGATAAATAATTGCAGCACTATTACTGATGATGATGAAGATGATGATATGCATGTCAATTTAAAATATCTACTCACTTAATGCATCACACAAGAGCTAAATCAATACATATAAAATAGAGAATGCTGACGGCTGTATCTATAGCAGAGAATGATCCATATTAAATCCGTGTTATAAGTGCATGGATTCAAAGACGCGTCACGGAAAGCAGTTGTCTGCGTTATAAACCTCAATCTAGTTAGGTTACCTGAGCTACTTCAAAGTCCAAGAAACTCTTATTGACCCACGCGCCTCGGCTAAAACCATAAGAATATGTATGCTATACCTTACAAAATCCATATGTGTATTGATTAGCTGGTTGGATACTTGTCTTGATGCTGCTCTACATACATAAAGCCAAATAAATGATGTATTGCGTCAATATCAAATCCGTGACAGAATCCTAATGTCTGGGTTTGTTAATTATCAACACGGAATTAGACGTTAGATGTTAGATGTGGCACAAAAGGCCAGATGAATGTTATTAACTTATCCTCATGCAGTGCTTTGGAGTTTGGAGGAGTAACTGAAAACTGTTTTTCGTGCTAGTCTGCTTCAAACACTCCTTTTGAGCGTTTTTATCTAGTCTACATAAACGCCTTATATGGACTAATGTGGTCGTTTGTTACTTTGTTAATTGTTGTGGTTAAAAAAAAAGAATAAAAATCGTTCATGTTTGTGCTTCGTTGTACTTCTTTTTTGGTGTAAAATTCAAGATATACGTAAAAAGAGGCATCAGAGGAAAAGAGGAAATCAGTGGTAAAGTATAAAGCTGAGATCGTTAAACCACAGTGAAGATTTTTATGTTACTCAGGCGCCATCTGCAGGTTAAACTGTGTATTGACTGTGAAGAGATTTCCTATTGTAGTGGGTCCAGTTATAAATCGTTGAATTAAGTAACAAAGCGTGAAATGTAAAGAAGGACGTTAGACGTTAGAGGGAACAGTACAGCACAGACTGAGCTATGGGATTGTTTTTTTTTTATGTTTATATTTTTTATACACATTTTTTTCATATATTTCACATAGCTGTAAAAGCATGTTTATATGTTTGTTTTTTATATTTGTGTCATGTGTGTGTGTGTGTCTGTCTGTGTGTGTGTCTGTGTGTGTGTGTGTGATTGTGTTGAATTCAAATCAAAGCCTCCTGTGCAGAATGAGCCTACTTTCTCTCAAACTGTTACGACATCTGTCATGGCCTCTAGATATGCCCTGAGGAATGAATGAGTGTGGTTTGTAAGTGTGTGTGTGTGTGTGTGTGTGTCTGGCTCTATCTGTAGAGCAGAAGGACTGTTGAAACATTCATCACTTATTCTTTTCAACCATCTTTAAGTCAAGAAGTGTCTTAATGGCCAATGGAACAGATCCTCATAAGCAACAGAAATCTGAAACTGGGTCAAACTTAATCAGCTCCAGTTCTCTCAGAGCACACTAACGAACCTTTCAGCCAGCGTCTCTTCAGAAGCTGGTCTTTCCCTCCACCCTTGCACAAAACAATGGGTTTAACAGAAGTATTTTGTTGCTGTCAAAAGAAACTGTTATTTCTCAAAAAAAAGAAAAAAAAGAAACAGTATAGGAGATTTAAATGTGCATTAACATAACACATACTTGCAATCTTGCTATTTCTAATGGTTCATATATCTTGGAACACTGATTTTGGGGTTCAGATATGGGAAAGAAAAGGAGCAGGTAGTGATGGAACTGCAACAGTTTGTCTGGCGAAATGTATTTTTTGTCTTTCGAATTTTAAAATACT